>NW_013669425.1:19925-35668 GCF_000517525.1 Limulus polyphemus
CGACATGGTACCTGATGATGACAAAACCTTGTCAAAACGTTGTACGTTTGCTGTTATATTAAAGTTTTTCTTCATTACCCATTCAAGCCGCCTCCAGCCATTATTATTTGAAATAAATTTCTGATACAGGAATTTTTACTTATAACTTCAGCAGTTTTATTTTGAAAGTCCTAATTTAATTCATGTGAGTAAAGAGTTTTTCTTTCGAAATATGAAATTCTATTCTTTCAGTTAACAAATTTGTATTGTAGATTTTTTTCTAATATAGTAATTTTTACATTATTAAATATATATACATAATATATATACACACATAGACCTTTGTGTATGTGTGTGGATATGAGAGTAATGTAATTAAATTTTTTCAAAATGAATGTACTTGTACATACGTTGTGGAAAGTAGAGTATATATATATATAGACATTATGGACAAATATTGAGTTACCTGATTTTTTCAAACCAGATTAATAACAGAATGCCCAGAAGGATGCAGATTAAAGGAGAAAGACTAACATGTTTCTGGATGCTGGTCTTTGTTTTGGTGAACAGAGTTGAAGGATTTTATTTCCCAGGTGTAGCCCCTGTGGAGTTTTCTAAAGATCAGAGTATTGAAGTAAAAGCTGTTAAGATGACCAGCACTCATACCCAACTTCCATATGAATATTATTCTTTACCTTTCTGTCGTCCTAAGAATAATACTATCATCTACAAGTCAGAAAATCTTGGTACAGTTTTCTGAAATTTGATTCTTCTTAAGTTGAGATAAGTGGTGAAAATGGGTTAGCTCATGTTTTCATACATACTTGTATGAAAACTGATATTATCTAGAAGTTAGTAAACCTTGATCCAGTTTTCTAAAACTTTATTCTTATAATATTGTACAGATAAGTAATGAAGTTATGCTTGCTGTGTAGAAGATATAAATAATTTAGTCATGTAAAAGTCACAAAATCTCAAGATAAGAGTTTCTAACATTTGTTGTAAGAATGTTGAGATAAAAGATAAAAAATATTGACCCAGGTGTATCTACATGTATATGGAAATAATACAAAATATGCCATCATTTCATTTGTTTGAAAATAAAAAATGTAAGTAAGGTTTTGTGATTTGTTTTAACTGTGGATCAGCAGCTCATAGAATGGCTCTGATTTGTTTTGTTTTTCCAGTACAAACTTTTAGCTCTGTCATCTCTTGACCAGTTTGAGGTCTAACTACAGTTTTTGACCCAGGAGGTGAAATCCTTTTGATTGATGTATTTGACCATGTCCAAGGTCTCATAGATTAATTTATTCTAATTCTGCCTAAAAGAATTTCAAGTGTCATGGCTATTGAGGATTCCCTCTTGTTTATTTTTTTATTGGCTCTAAGAAATTTTTATATAAGCTTATTTTATGTTAGAATCTACATATTTGCAATATCATGAGCCATGATAATGGTTCATAATAGGGTTCACCCAGGAATTTCACAAAAATTCTAATAGAGCATATGGGCAAAAACCATCTTAAAAAGTAGACTTGTTCTTGAAGCAACACTCTTCTATCTCAATGACTGAGGCTGCTAAAATATTAGTAATAGCCAAAAAGTTGATTTTCCAATTATTAGACAAAATTCAATATTTATTTACAATTAAAAGGAATACATCATTAAAATCATTACAAAATAAATAGTTATCAAAAACAGGGACTTGCTCTAAAAAGACTACATATGTTTTGGTGTCCTATGATACCAACTTCAAAAGTAAATAAAGGCATGATTTGGACTGAAGATGGTGTCATAAGACATTGAAACTTGTGTAGTGTCTTTTTTTAGGGCAATACTCTGTTTTTAATAACTATTTATGTAATGATTTTAACATTGTATTCCTTTTAATTGTAAATAGATGTTTTACACAAATGTCATTTTTAAATCATTTAATTTCAAAATTCATCCATTTGTTCTTCAAATTATTATTATTATTGTTTCACAAGCCTACAGAAAAAATGGCTAGGAATATTTTATTCAAGCCTGGGCAAACCTACTAAAGAAAAACTTCTGCACAGGTCATAGGACTATTTCGATGTTGATTCTTGAAAGAGAAGGAGAGATTTTATCAGTTTTTTCATTGCTACTGACCAAGTTTCTCTTCAAAGCCCTTCAAGCGCCAAAGCCAGTCGCACATGTACTAAGAGGGGACAGAATAGTCAACACTGCAAAAGTTGTAGGGCTATTTTTATGTTGATACATGAAAGTCGAGATTTTCACCCTCTAAAATTTTATAATTTCCTCTTTGCTACCAACATAAGCTCTTTGCAGTCATTCAAGCATTGCAGAAAGTAAAAGCCATTTAAACACTGTTATCCTAGTTGGAAATGCTCCATTTTATTAGAATAAACAATATGTATAATTATAACAGTGTCTCCAGCTTAATTATTATTGATTATAGTTTTACAAGCTGCTACAGAAAAAATGGCTAAGAATATTTTATTTAAACCTGGACAGTAGTAATTAATGCAGTATTGAGTATGTCACAGTGTACATTTAAAATTAATTCAAGCACCTTCATTTTTTCGCCTTGAAAATTTTTTCAAAGTCCTGCACTTCCTAGTATTTTACTAAAGCACATTAATTATAAAATAATTTGTGCAACTTATAGCGCATTAATTGGAAACTGCCAGTTGAGAATTCATCACCTCTTGAGTTCACTGTTCTTCATTATTTCTCGAGTTCATTGTTGTACTTTCTCTCTCTATGTGGTTTTCTGCTGTTATTTCAGTGAGTGTTCTAACAGTAGACGATTACCATAATACATTTCTCTACTTTTGTGTGGAAAAAAAGCCAATGCAGCAGTAAACTGTTGAAAAACATGTAACATTTAACTGAGTGCATATATTAAAATTTATTCTCCATAAATGGACATAAAAACTTAAGAAACAAGACAATTAAAAGTGGAATAGGGGTCATAAAAAAATACAGATACAAATTGAATCAAAATGCGAAGGTTGTATTTTCAAGCCTACATCTAGGGACTATAAAAAGTAAACAAATTAGGCTGAAAATAGTGTACATTATTTTCTCAAGCTACGACTCTCTATTTTGATTTCATGTCTACAGTACTTATCAATTTTAGTGGAGTCAAAATAGGGACTTGTAGCTTGAGAAAATATTGTAGACATTATTTCCAGTCTAGTTTGTTTACTTTTTTATAGTCCCTAGTTGTACGTTTGAAAATACAATCTTTGTATTTTGATTCAACTTGTATCTCTATTTTCTTAACAATCCCTATTTACTTTTTAATTATCTTGTGTTTAATTTATCATGCATTTCAATTTGAAATGATCATTCAGTTGAGTTTTATTTTGTGCTTATATAAAGAGTTATTGTAAGTTATATTTCAGCACACAAAGGAAAAAAAATTGTAATATTTTGAATTGTAGGTATGTGCAAACACTGACTTTTATTAACCTGATGAAAGCCTGCACTAGTATATCAAAACCATTTCCAGACAAACTTTAATAAGTGAATGGAAAACGTTTATACAAGATTCTTACACAGAAAACTGCTTTAAAAAGTATTTTCTGATGTTTATGATTATCGTTTTTCTTTCTTTTAGTTAATAAATAAATACATAGTTTATTTTGGTAAAATGTTATATATAAGGTAAAAGAATGAACATGTTTTTAATAGGGGAAGTACTAAGAGGGGACAGAATAGTCAACACTGCTTATGAAGTCAAAATGGCAAAAGCACAACCATGTAAAGCACTTTGCCATGGTCCAGGCAGACCCATGAGGTGGTCGGAGGAGGAATCCAAGTTGGTAGCTAGTCGAATCCAACATCATTATTATGTTCACCTGTATGTATTGCTATGATATGCTTTAGGTTCTAATAAACCACCATGCTTTTGTTCACTAAGAAATGTTTTGTGATTTATATCTTATAGAAAAGATTCATCATCACATTTTTTTCAGTAACAAATTTTTGGTGATCAAATTATAGATTGACCTACATATATATACAAAAAAATCTTATTTTCCTTTGGTTGTTGTGATGACATTTTGAAGTGAAAGTTCAAGGTGGATTTGTTACTGTCATAAGGCTAATAGTTCTTTCCACCCCCACCCACCCCTATCTATCTATATCTGTATATTTATGTGTGTATGTATGTAATATATGTGTTTTTACAGTGACTAAACTCAGGTGGATTTCTAAGTTCACTTGTTAAACATGTAGCTGTAATCCAAAGTTTGGTTGCTATAACACCATTATCTATCTATCCATGTTTGTCTGTATACTCAAAGTCAGAGTTCTTTCATCATTTGATTAGTGTAATCCTTAGAGATAATTTGTTTTCATGAGTATGACCAACTTATCAGAACTAAAGCACAGTGTTTTTTTTCTTGCCCTTTTCAAACTAATAAACACCATTATACTGAGTTATTTGTGTTCTAATACTTATTTTGGTGTTTTTAAACTCATCTGATGTTTTGTTTCTCATTAAAATTATGTTACCAAACACATTATTGAAATGATAAACAATAACACTTATTAATTTATATCTAAAGAAAGAGAAACAAAACTTAAAATATTTCATATACTAATGTGTGTTATAAGTACTTTGAAGCTTTAATTTTTAAGAATATGTTCTAATGGGAACCTTTGGTAACAAAGGATACCTGTCAAGAAATTTTGTTAACCAAAAGCCTATAAACATATTGTGGTCAACAAAGTTTTAAAAGACAAAATAGTGAGAGGTAGAAATTTAAGATCCCAAAAAGTGTTAACAAGTTAAGTAAAGTGTCCTCTGTGAGTTATCAATACCATATCCTATTAGGAATTGAATATATATATAAATACATCCTGTCAACCATCTTTTTATAAAGAGAAAAATTAACACAAACCTAACATCTTAGAAAACTTAATATCAGGATAAAAAAAGTACTATAAATCTGATTTCCGATACAGTACTTACCTCCTCTCACAAGATTAGCTAGTCACATTCAGTGCTACCCTCTATACATAAACTTTTTCTTTATGCATGCCACAAGCCTTCCGCTCCCCCTCTTGTTAGAATTATTATATTCCAGCATGTCTCTCGTGTAAATCTTCATGCGTCATTTTTTAACAAATAGTAGCATGATATGCACATGTAACTCCCTCTATACTCCCCTACCGAACCTTTACTTCTCGTTTAGCAGCATTGAGTTAAGATGTAGTCTTTTGTATGCCTAGTGCTTCCAGTGGGACAACCAAGTTTTTTTTTTTCACACAAAGTGGTTCCTTTTGACTTTATTTTATTTTATACCAGTTTCTCCTTGTTGCACTATTTCTGCACTTGACATTTGGGAACCTGTTCTTGTGCTATGAATTCTGAAGTTCATGTTACCATTTTCGGGGTCACACCAACGACCAATGCTTTTTCTTAGGCCTCAGGTGAGGGCGACCTGACAGTGGATCTCTCTGCTTTTATACCTCTGGAAATTGAGCACTATATGGGTCAACCTTTGTCACCTGACATGCCCAGGCTCCTCCTGCATCGGCTGATCTTGTTCAGAATGACTTGGAACGATCGTCTTTTACACCTCCTGAATATGCTGTTCCTTCCCATTTATAGCCTGAAGAATCATCTAAGCCTAATTTGGTCTTTATGGATTTTAGGTCTCAGGTTTGTGATGTTTTGTCACTTTCCCCTTGTCCTTCTTTCCAAACTAGTTTTGGTTTTACTTCCCTACCCTAAAATATGGATATATGCGGATCAATTTGTCTCACAATTAAGTAAGGGGATCAGCATGCTGCACCCCCTGAGGACTTCTGATCAGTTTGCCCTTTCTTACCATCATGCAGTGCAAACTATCCTTTTTAAGATCAGCAGTTGTTAGATTCATTATTACCTATTTAGGGGGTGGCTCCTGAATCTAATGTTAATCTTACCCATGCCCAATATTCTAGCCTACGTCTTACCATAACCAACCTCTTACAGTATTTTTCTTCCATACATATCCTGTCAGAGACTCCACAGAAATCCTGAGGGATTTTCCGCAGATACCTTTACACTTCTCTCCTCCACTTTAGCCCACATTTCTTCTTTGGCTCTGTCGTTACAGACATGTTTTTTTGTTGTTGGGACCTTATAGGTCAAGACAAAGTTTTGGCTCGGTGCAATTTACCCTCAATGTATTTCAGGGATTTATGTCTTGCAACTTTTCTGAGACGTTATGTCTTTGATACAGTCCCAGAAACTATCGAGCCTCAGGTGACATTGGTCTGCCAGCAAACAACTCATACAACTTTTGTAGCCCATTTGTCTCAGTCAGAGCCTCATATGCCACCTATTCCCGTTTCCTATCCTTCATCCTTCCAAAACTAACCCATTTCTTTTAATCGGGGTACTTCTCGTTGATTTCCTCGATGATGCAACCCCCCATCACCAACAGTACTGGTGACTACCTGTTGGAGCTTGACTATTAGAGTTTCTGGCATCTCTTTGTAGACGATCAATGGGTAATACGGGTTCTATCAGAAGGATTCGTTATCCAGTTATGTTCCATGGCTCTGCATGCTCACTGTCGAGATGTGGTGTTCCACAAGATCGCTTGATGGTGAATAACCTCAGAATATTTTGCTTCATAAAAATGCCTGTTCCAGACTCTACTACCCATGGGTAAAGCAGAAGAGTATTGCTGCCTATCCCTGTCATGCCCTGAGTGAACAATTCGGTATGGTCTGCTTTTCAAAATAAAGTTTCATGATCACCCATTGCACTGTCTCCAGTGATGATGTTCCTCCAGACTGTCCACCACGATGTCACCCTCCTTTCCTCAAGTGTAGTATGGGAGCCGTTACCGCTTTCCAGTTCCAAGCCACTTGGGTGGTTGACCATGGAGGCAACTTCCTGATCTTGATTGAGTTCCACAAAGAATAAGATAGAACCATTCAGTTGAGAGTAGGGTGGTGGTGTTCTGCTGGTGTAGATGAGATGTTGCCTCGTGATACCATTTACACAACCACTAGATTCATGCCATCGCCTTACTGTGTGATGTGACCTCCTGACACCATTTACACAACTACTGGAGTCGAGCCATCACCTTATGGGATGACATGGCCTCCTGATTACATTTACACAAACACTGGAGCTGAGCCATCACCTTATGGGATGACATGGCCTCCTGATTACATTTACACAAACACAGGAGTTGAGCCATCGCCTTACTGCATGATGTAGCTTCCTGATTATATTTGCACAAACACAGGAGTTGAGTCATCACCTTACTGGATGATGTGGCCTCCTGATACGAATTCCACATTCACGGGAGTTAAGCCATCACCTTATTGAATGATGTGGCCACCTGATACCATTTACACAACCATGGAAGTTGAACTTTCTCCTTACTGGATAACATGGCCTCCTGATATCATTTACATAACCACTGGGGTTGAGCCATCAAAATTGCAGTTCACCCCTTGTGGCTGTAGTCAGCACCCTACTAAGAGGTTTTAGATTAGAGTGAACCAATCACAATATGTCCTCACATGAATTGATTCCATGTAATTGACATTCTTTCAATACTGGATGTCAATTCCTGGTTTAATAGATCAGCGATGATCCTCATCCTACCTTCATGTCGATTTTGTTTCCCACAAGGAGGTAGTTTTGGATGTAGTTGACTTATCGAGTACAGTCTGCTGCACCCTAGCCACTCTACACCTTTTAATTTTTTGCCCTTATGTCATACATATTCCACACGTGGGTGAAGAGTATACATGGCTCATAAGTGGTTCCACTCTTCTGATCTTTGGATCTATCTCTCTCATTGTCAGGGGTATCCTTCGTATGCTTTCGAGGGTACTTCTTTCGTTCTTCTAAGAGTAGGTAAGTACCGTATCGGAAGTTATAATTTTCCTATACTGAAAATGTATTCCTGATATGTACTTACCTCCTCTCACACTTCCCACCCTTTCTCCCTACTTCTCCAGTGCTCACACCTGCTGTCAAGCTTCAAAGTGAAGGTTTGGTAGAGGAGTGTAGAGGCAGTCTCATGC
Organism: Limulus polyphemus; assembly: GCF_000517525.1. Taxonomy (NCBI): domain Eukaryota; kingdom Metazoa; phylum Arthropoda; class Merostomata; order Xiphosura; family Limulidae; genus Limulus; species Limulus polyphemus. Next base: position 27,942 of record NW_013669425.1, read on the forward strand.
ATCACGTGAGCATGTCATACTACTATTGGTTAAGAGATGCCACAGGATGATTTATATGAGAGACATGTTGGAACATGTTTAGTGGGGTAGTGAAAGAGTTGTGGCATGCGTAAAGATAAGTTTGCATATAGAGGGCAGCACTGAACAAAAATAGCTAATCTTGTGAGAGGGGGTCAGTACCTATCGGAAATACATTTTCAGTATAGGAAAATTATAACACCGTGGCTGTAGTAGGTTCTACTAATGACTTCCTTTAAGATGAAACTTTTTACTGAGTTTTTTATTTTCACATATATCAACCCATACACTTGAAAAGTTATTATTATAAATAGTAACAATTAGTTATTAAGTAGTAGCTAATGTCCAGACAGTTTGACCATAACTTGACTTGCTTTAGATAGAAATTTTGTATATTCTAAAACATCATTTGCAAAATTTTAAGATTTATTTCATGTTTTAGCATTGTTGATAACCTTCCATGTGCAACAAGGTTTGAATTGCTAGATACAAATCAACCACAATATGAACATGGCTACCAACTAGGTTTTATGGAAAATGGAATAGTAAGTATGAAATATATTGATCTAAAACTGTAAAATTTTTAATATGTACACAGTTTTTATTTGATTTATTTGTGTTTTTTTTTATTTCAAACCTTCAGTGTTTTTTATACACATTTACATGAAAAGTAGTTTACTCGATAGGAAATATAGAAATTATTTTATACTTTTTCGCAATAAATATTATTATTCATTGGTAACATAAGAAAATATTGAATCTGTTTTTACTCTAGGAAATAACTTTGAACAATCTATTTTGAGCATATATAATTTGTCTGATATTTATCAGGATATTTTACTTTTCCAGCCATATATTAATAATCATTTGAAACTAGTCCTGAAGTATCACACTGAAGATGGGTGAGTTATTTTTGTATATTGCCTATGCTTTTACAGCAAGTCGTTGTCTTCTGATCTATTTTTATAACTTTAATCTTGAAATCATCCATTATATGAAAAGAAATTAGTTATCTCCATTGTTCTTGTATAAAATATCTAGAAAACAGGAACTTTGGTTTTAAAATATATATTTGAAAGAAAAAAATATTTATTGTAAAAATTTTGATCCTAATGTTTTTCAACCTTATGTTGTCACTCTTTGTTACATAAGTAGAAATGCTGTGATGTGAATTAGAAATAAAATTTCAAATACTGTGTTATTCAATCTTCATAAATAAATAAATATCCTAATTTCACTACTTTTGTTGTGGTTAGAATCGTCTTATATACAGAACATTCCAGTTTACATAAATTTTATTTTTATTTTATAATATTTATTCTCTTTTAGTGTAACTTTCAGAGTGGTTGGGTTTGAAGTTGACACAAAAAGGTAAAAACAATTATGCTTTCAAAGTTGTGTTAGTATAAGTGTGGTAAAACCACATGAACAATAAACTTTGTTAATATATAAAAATATTGTCAACACTTTGCAGATTAAGAGATGATGCTTTAACTCTATCTGCCCAGGCATCATTTAAAGTACTTTTTTTTATGTTATACCAATTAGAACAGCATAAAATTTTAGCTAATAATCCATATTTTAATACTATAAATGTTTTAAGTTCCTAATTTTCTAAGGCAATATTTAAAAAATCATGAATTTCCCCTAGTGTGAGAAAAGTGACACATTTTCTGTAGGTATCCTATCTTCTCTATTTTATTCACCACCCCTCCAATAAGTACCAAATTAAATGCAAATTGCTCACTATAAAATCTTCATTGCTCAGAAAACCATAATTTTTATAGCTTTCAATTTTATTTGGTTACAGACCCCTTTTGCTACACCCACCAGTCACATCTTCTTTTTCAGGATTTCTTAATAGTTCTCTCTTATGTTTAATTCTATATTGTCTATAACCAATAGAAAGCCAAGGTTTTCATCTCTCAAATGAAACATTATATTACATTATGTTCTGAACAGAGAATTGTCAATTTCTCTTTTTGGTACAAGCTTCATTCTCATAGGAAATAAAAAGACAAGCTTAGATGAATTTGTAATGGCTCTTGTCGAATTGCCAGAATAATTGTGAGAGTTAGAGGAAATCGTCTGCTTTTTGCATGTTATTATTCTATGTTCTTTGCTGCATTATGTAATTAAATAAAAAGTATTTTATGCATTACTACCATTAGTATAAAAAAGTAGGATTAAATGTAGGATTAAAAAAGAAGACATAGGTATGTACTTTATTTCTGGTTTTTCATGTTTATTCTTTATTTATCATTATAAAATTAATTAAAATGTAAAATAGGGATCTCTTTAGGTTAGTTAAAGTTAGATTAGGTAAAATATATAATAATATGATATAATAAAAATGTTTCACAAGGCATGCACATGAACAGCTCGTCGGTAACATAATTCAATAGCATAACGTGAGCTGCACGTTCTCCAAGTGATTTACAACTACGAATAGTAGTTAAACATGGTTCACAGGGCAATAAAACAATGAAATTTAATAATAAATAGATGTATACTGTTACAAGTTTAAAGCTACTTAGGATAAACAAATGTAGTTTCATGTTACAATTTAAAGTCATTATAGAAAGAAAAAAGGGTAATTTAGATTTATTTAGATTTTTTTTTTGGTGCTTACGAGGTTGTTGAAATTGATCAACTTTGTATGGAGTTAGGGTAAAGAAAATAAAATATAAAGTTTTGCTGAAAACAAGCATTTGAAATGTATTTACAAGGCCTTATAGATTACACAAATGGAAGTTGTAATGAAGAAAAGTATTTTTAATCTTAACATGAAAATCGCTTGACACACAGACTATTCAAAACAGATACTCGATATATTCACGGACAAATCTTTTTTCAGTTTATAAAAAATACTTCATTAAAAATATGATTTATAGGACTTATAATGTTTACTGAAAGACTGCCAAATTTTATGAAAATATGCACACTATATTAAAAGTTAGTTGTATCAAATATATGAAGACTTTAAATGAGTATAAAGACATCACATGGTTGGTCAAATTGACCAAGCCCATATTGAGATAGCTAAGGATAAAACTTCTTATCAATACAGAATGTATGTAAGAAAGTTGAGTAAAAGTTCTATTGAATCATTTCAAACTAAAATGGACATAAACCCCATTTTTTGCATGCCATTGATCAAAGTTTACAATGTTTGTACACTTATTGGGATTATTCTTCAAAATAAAACCTGAGCTTTGTGATTGTTAAATGTTTCATCATTTTTTTCAGTATCGATTATCATGACTTGAAGTTTGAAAGAAATGTCTGCATTTTTCCAGAAAAACCAAAAAAACAAGCAATCAACTTGAAAGGTGAATTTAGTTTTATGTTGTGTTTGAGTTTAAAAAAAACAAGGAAGTCTTTTAATTTACTGTTGTTCAATGAAAAAGATTAATGTTATAAATAATTAAGGTGATTGCACATACCAGAATTATCAAACTAACCATTCTACAAGCTTATAGTTAACCAAAGCTGGAATCGTAATATTATAATTATTATTCTGAACCTTTTTTTTCTACCAATCATATTAGAATAATCTGATTCTAAATATAAAATAATGTTTAGGGACAACAAGGGACCCTATTGGTCCATCTAGGCTGTCACATCCTCTGAACTAATCTAAAACTATTAAGAAAAATAAAAATCTCAAAGCCAACTCTTATCATACATATAGTTATCAAACATTCTCTAAAACTCACATTTACTGTCTTCACAACTTCCAAAGGACAATCACCCTGTTAGAAAAATAAAACTGTCTTACCTGAAGATGACTTCTACACACTGCCAAAATTTTTGTTTCTGTCCCCTAGTCCTACTATTCTCACCATTAAGTATGAAAAAAAGATGATGCATCAACACTATCAATTTTCTTAATCTGAAACACCTAAATCAGATCCCCTCTAACTCTTCTTTTTTTAAGAGAAAACAGATTGAGAGATCTTAACCTCTCCTCATATGGTAACCTCTCCATCCCAGGCACCATTCCAGTAACCCCCTCTGAACCCTTTTCAACATTTCAATGCCATTCCTAAAGTAAAGAGCCCAAGACTGAACACAATCTTCCAAATGTGGCCTAACCAGTGACCTATACAATGAAATCATAACTTTTTTAGACTTATATATTCAGTATTTCTGTAGATACAACCTAATATCCTATTTGCCTTACCACTAGCAACTGCACACTGATTGGATGGCTTAAGGGACTGATCAGGCACTACACCAAGATCCCTTCCTTTCATGATACTGCTAAGGTTATTCCCATCCAAACTATACTTATAATTCAAATTATAATAACCCACATGTATTATCTTGCATTTATTATAATTAAAACCCATCTGCCATTTATTCACCCAACTCACTAAATGATCTAAATCCTTTTGTAAAACAGCATACTTCTTCTCACATCCAGCAACATCCAAGACCAATTTAGTTAATTTATTGATCATTCCTTCATCTATGTCATTGATGTAAATCAAAAAGAACAAAGACCCTAAGACTGAGCCCTGAGGTACCCCACTTGTGGCATTAATCTTGTTTGACTAAAGTCCATTTGTAAAAACCCTCTGCCTTCTTCCATCCAGCTACTCTTCTATCCAATTAGCTAACTTATCCCCACACCTATAGAGATATTTATTTTACAAGCCTTTTATGTGGCACCTTGTAAAATTCTTTCTGAAAATCCATATACACCAAATCTACATCCTTACCATCATCTACATAAGCGGTAACCTTTTCAAAGAATGTCAGAAGAGTTGTAAGGCTCACATATCCAACCCTTGGGGAAATATTTTCTGGCCCAGGAGCTTTATTGTTCTTTAAACTTCCCTGTTATTTTCTAAACAGTCTCATAATTATGTTATCATCTTGTACGATCTTTGTTCCCATCTATCAACTGTTCCAAATGAGGAATATGGCTTAAACCTTCATCAGTAAAAACTGAAGAAAAAGCAGAATTTAATAACCCAGCCATCTTATAATCATCAGCTACGAGTCTTCCTATATCATCTTCAATAGTCCCAATTTAACCCTCATCCTATTTTGTTTACCCTTAATGTATTTAATTCTCACTGTTAATTTTACATTTTCAGTCAATACTTTTCATACATCGTTTTTGATGTCCTAATTTTCTCTTTGACCAACTTTCTTGATCTTCAGTAATCTTCTAAATCTTCCATCATACCAGTCAGTTTAAATTTCTTAAACTTGTGATATTTTTCTTTAATTTTATCTTTTGTAAGCCAACCTGGTTTTTTACTTGCAGTCACCTTTTTTTTTCTATAAGAAATATGTTTATCTTGAATATTTAATAAATCTATCTTTAAAAATTTTCTACATTTTATCAGTGTCTCCTAGTAACTTGGCTGATCAATTCACAACAGATATTCCTTGTCTCATCCCTTCAAAATGTTTTTGAAATTTGTAACCAAAATATCATTATTCCTAATCTCCATATGCAGCTTGCACCCAGATGTTCCCCAGTTTCCACCCTTCCAACCATTTCTATATTAGAAGTTAAAAATAAATCAAAAATAGCATTATTTCTAGTATGTTCCTTGGCCAATAAACATTAACAGCTGAAATCTTAATCTCATTGTAAAATTCCTCACTAATTTCATAAGTTTGATTGTGCTTGATCACAAATTTACATGAGTTTCAACTTCAAATTTTGATTTCTTTTGTTTGATTTCAGTTGTTTCTACTCGTTTGTTTTATAAATATTTCTGTTTCCGAATTCTACTTTGTTCTTATGAATTCAAGATTTAATATGGTGGATGATGAAATTCCTGCCATAATTAGAATACTAGTCTCAGGGTCAGCGGTGTCTGCTGGGGTAGCACAGGCTTTAGTTTGTGGGGAGTTTGTATCTTACGTTCAGCTGACGATTTTTGCTGTTCACGTTACAATATTTTGTGAAGAGGGATATAACTACTATTGAAAATTGTCCTTCTATGGTACTTTCCACCTGTTACTGCACCTCCGCATAATCTTATGGGTTAGGTATTGTTCTTTCTTCAAGGAGCTCTGTGGTAAGTTTTTCAGTGTGTATTTCTCACTCCCTGTAGGTATACCCATAATCAGGGATTTTATGTGAGCTTGTGTGGATGGACCCAATGCTTTTTTTGTAAAAAATAAAGTTGCTAGTACTCATATATGTAAAAAATTATGAGATGAAAATATCCTTTTTATAGAAAATTCCATATTTTCATCATGTTCTCATCTGACGCAATATCTCAACTTTGTTCCTTGCATTTGTTGTCTACTGCTGAGTGATGGTTTTGAAGCAACCATAGCTCTATGTATATTTTTAGGTCAACGTGTGGAAGGGACAGTCCAACAAGTTTAATAAACAAAAGTGCCCAAATTGTTTTTGTCATCAACAAAGCTCTGGTTGGGATGACAGTCAAATTCATTTGTGAAAACCCTTGTTCACATTCACTGGGAAAAATGGGAATAGTACTTGGAGCGTGCTTCAAATGCTGCAATTTTTCCGGAACCATCTTTTCAATCAAATACTGATGAAGTCCACGAATCATAACTCTTTCATTTAGCTGAAGTGTTATTGATAATTTTCTGGCCCTTATCTTGCTGAATGTTAAATGAGCATCAGCGTTTTCAGGCCAATGTTTTTTATCAAGCACATGTGCATACTGTGCTATATTGCCATCTTCACTAGCAAGTAACCTCCTTGTGATTGATTTTTCAAGATTCTGTAAAAAGCTTCGGGATTAATCGGAGATCCTTTTTGCAATCTTTGTTGTAAAGTGAAACTCCTGGAAGTGAAGTTTTTTGGTGGCTTCAATGGCATTTTTATTGGCCTGGAATCATCGGTCTTTCTTCAAAAAGTTGTACGAGAGCTTTTATCTTTTGATCTGCCTTCTACAAGTCTATATCTTGCCCTTGTAAGTCCAAACTCAATCGGATAGTTTCCTGAGACCATCACACATCAATCCTAGATTTAATAGAAATTCTGTACTTGTAGATTTTTGCTGTAAGACTTCATATACACACATTGCTCTTTTTTGTCTCTTCTTGAATCATGCTTCGCTCCTTTGAAGTGTTGCACTAACGCTTCATAGTTTTCCCAAACAGCTGAAACTGACTGGAAACTAGATGCCACCCATCAAATGCTTAAAATTCAGCCAATTTTTAAAAGTTGAATCTCCAGCAAGTTCACGCACACTTTCAGTTCTCTGCTATTTTTAGGCGACGAGTGATACAATACTTAAAAATTATCAATAAACTCTTTAAATCTGTTGATCCATAAGACTGATTTTACAGTGCCACACAATTACAAAAATAAATTTGTCTGTCATCAGTTTTTAACTCCACTTTTACCCCCAATATCATAGTTGCACCATCACATGCCACACAAAGTAAATAACTTTTCAGGTAATCTTGATTTATTCCATAAGACTGAAGATAATCGAGTAAAGAATCAAAAATTTGTTTTGCAGTAACATTTTCAAGTTCAATCATGTACAGAAATAAATTTACCAGCGAGTTAATTTTCTTATCTGTAATTCAGATTGGAACGTACACTGTTAAGGTAGTTTTTTTACTAAAAGAAGTTGACTTGTCAATTATCAATGAAATTCTATTTTTCGATTTAGTAACTATTAGGTTGTCAAGAAATTAATGTTTAGATGAAAAATCCCGAACAACTTATACATCAAAACAAAATATTTATT
>NW_013669425.1:36599-54873 GCF_000517525.1 Limulus polyphemus
AGATCTATAAAGACCAGATGTAGCTTTCTCTGTTTTTCACCATACTTTTCTAACATCAGTGACAATTCTCTCCAAAAATAGTTCATGAGAATTACGCATCAGAAGAGACGAAGCAACGTTCACAGGTTGGAAATAATGATCATCGGAGAGTTTGTGAAGCACCCAAACACCTTCTTTATGGAGTTTCCCATATTCCTTAGATGTTTATGCATTGTTTCATGAGAGACATGCAATTTCAGGGCCATTTTATGAGTATGTTGCCTTGAGCTAGACTCAACAAGCGTCTTCAGAGCATCAATTTAAATTCCAACATGTTAGCCCCTGCCATTACAGTTTTAACGTTAAAGTTCCCGAAGGAAATTTTCTGAACCATCGTGTTCAAAACATTTCCATAAACTTCTTTAATATTCTTTGTGGCAACAGAATCGTTGTTTCCGTTCTTGTATTCAAACACCATTACATGCCGAATGTGTGCCTTGTCATGTGCCATCACTATAAGGGATTAGAGTATACTAAACTTTACACATTATATCGGATACACTAATGTGACGTTCAGGCAATTAATTTAACTATTATACATGATGTACATTTATTGGGGGTGGTTAATGACAGTGTTCCAAAATGCGACATTAATTTCATGATGACCTAATATATTAATTAGTATTTTTTTCATTTCATCGCTACTGTGATTCACGATGTTAATACATATGTTTGTTCAGTGAAGGATATAGCCTATGTCAGTTCCATTGAGTTCTTGTGAATCTATTTCAGATTCAAAATTATGAAATGATTGGTTTTATATTGTGCAAAAAATTCTTGCGGTAGTCACTTTTTTGTAAGATGATGCTTTGAAACACACATTTTCAATGGTCTCTTTCTCAGCTTGAGCCAACAATTTTACCACGGCTTTTGTCCTGCGGTTTCCTTGTGATCAAAAAGTTTTTCCATCGATTTTCACCAAAATAAGGTATTTCATTGTTGGCCCATTCTTTAGAAACTTTCATTCCTGCCTTCATTTCCACTCTAAAAGTTCCAATTTTATGGCAAGGTGTACAGCCAAGTTTCTCATTTCTAATATTCCAATAGTACTTCTTGCAAAAATAATTTTTTGATCAGCAGTCCAGCAGGTAGGCCAGTCGTTGTCAGATAGCTTGTGGGCACAGGATGAACCAGGAACAGAAACTGTCACTGACACCATTAATTCCTATTCGTAGGTCACTTCCTCACTTATTCTAGCTTTCTTATTCACAGAAGGTGAAAAGAAACTTGTAATGCATTGAATTTTTACATTGAGGTGTTTTCTCAAGATGCAATAAAAACGATATACACTCCCAGTCACAGTAAAATCAAAGCACAGTAAAAGAGAAATGCACACCCACTCAAAATGTCAGATTAAAACAACTTATTCATGAGACTCACACGCATGTTTTTATCTTGGTTGAGAAGATGCTGTGCAATTAATGATATCAGTCGTCTTCATCCACTTTGTGACTTATTTTATTTGAAGGAATGTACAGTCTAGACCTGCATACCAGTCAACTCGGTTTGTGGTCACCTGTTCCCCAGTCCAAAGCAGTTATTTTGAACTCGGTATTGCATCCACCCAAGCTGGCTCTCACCTGCTGTTGCCCAATTGAAACTTGTCAATCAAAGTCTTGTAGGTGTTAAAACCAGGTGGCCATTGATGTTCTTTATTAATGGCACGCTAATCCTACATGATGCCTCACACCTCATGCTGCACTGATGATCACACATACACGATCAAACAAACAGTATGTTTTCACACTCCTTTAAACCTTGTCATTGAAAACACTTCTAGTTCGTTGTATCTTTCATTTCCATTACTTTTCACGTTTTGTCACCTTTCCTTCCATTTTGCAAAATGAAAAATGGTGCCAGTACACTGTACCTGTGTGTACCATCTCAAAAAAAGCCATGGATGGGCCACACTCAATAATTTAGGTCATTCATGTTTTCTCTGCTCAGTGTTGGGTAAGTTACATTTATATACTTCTTTTACCATCTAAGTTAATTTAGTTAAAACTTGTGTTTGGAGTTTGATTATTCCTTTGTTGTTGTTTTTTGCATTTTTTGCTTCTTTTAATTCTGTTAATGTTGTTTTGTTTGTAAATTCCTTTTTCTTTACTGCTAGTCACATCTAATTGAGGATTAGGTTTGAGTTAAATTTTGTTATTGTTAAGTGGGTATCTTTTTATTTTCATGTTCTTTAGGGTAGGTTTTATTTTTGTGTCTTATAGATGCTTTGGGTGGACTTGTATCTTTGATATGTAAGGGTCCTTTATCTTCTATGTTCGTTTAGTGATTTTATACTTTAGGTTTTACATATTGCTTTGTGTTTTAGATCAACTTTCATAGTTTTGCAGGTTTGTTATTTTTATGTACTTGTAGACTTTACACGTTTATACATTTTGTTAGTTAATTAGTAATGAGTACTTTCTCTAAGTATGTTTAGTTACACTTCTCAACAGTTCTGTGGTTTCTACGAGTTTTCTCTGTGGCTTTCTGCCTTCCGTTTTGCTCCCCTCTATCCACTTCCCAGATCTCCTTCCCTCCTCCTCCGGATCGTACCTCGTCCAGTCATCTTGCTGAATCTGTTTGAGACCTATTACACAGGAGTTATTGAACAGTGGTACCCACTCAACCGGGGTTTTACTTCCATGTATTTGTTGTCTCTGGAAACACAGGAGATTGGAGTGCCATCATAGATCATTCCCAGCTGTATTCTTATCTAGAGACACCTCGATTCACTATGGAGTTCTATCTCTCACTTCAGTGGGTTTTTTGCCCTAGTGTCACACCGTTTTTCTTTGGTTAATCATGAGGGTTGTGTCTTCCAGTTCTGGGCCCTGCTGTTCAGTCTTTCTTTGGCTCCATATGTGTTTTGTCGAGCAAATAGTATGCTATTTTGCCCATCATCTTTACTCACTGGGTCTTTACATGGATGACTGGCTTCTGCTTGCCTCTTCCCATGCCATGTCAGTCACTTATGCTGCTTACTTCTTTGAGAAAATACTTGGGTAGGGTTCCTCGTCAAGTAGGAGAGGTCTTTTACTAATCCCTCACTGTATCTTATTCATTTGTGGATTCTCTTCACTTTCTATTTCCACTTTGGCTCAGGGATATGGAGCAGGCAGTCACAAAGGCCCCGCCTTCTCCTTGTCTCTCTGCACAAGAGTTTCTATCTCTTTGGGGGTTGTGGGCTTCCTTGGAAATGCTCATTCTCTTAGGTCAAGCATATATGTATTCCCTTCCTTGGATGCTTCTTGACCAGTGGAACTTCCCCCAAGATCCCTCATGGTAAAGATAATTCTTTGGTGGGTTTGTGGGGCTTTCCTCAATTCCTCAGAGATTTTGGGTTAGTAGTCAGTTGAGGAGGCTACTCCACATTTCCACATCCTGGAAACTTTGGCAGTTCATCAGGCTCTGTATCATTTCCTTCCATTCCAGTGGGGGTGGGTGGTTATGGTTCATTCTGACAATTCCACAGTTGTAAGCTATATCACTAAGCAAGGGGTAGCAAGTTCAGATCTCTGTGTTTTCAGACTCTGGATCTCCTGTACTAGGCCAATGACCATGACAAGACTGTTCTGGCATGTCATATTCCTAGAGTTATGAATCTTGTGGCCGATCACATCCCAACCAGGTTCTCCCTACAGAGTGGTACCTTCATCCTCAGGTTTTTATGTGTGCGTGTTCTCAACTGGGAGCGCCATATATATATATATATATATGCATTTCCCACTTACTGGAATGCCAAACTTCCTTTTAAGTCTCCAGTTTCTCACCTCTCAGCACTGGGTGTGGAGGCTTTCAGTCCAGATTGGAGGGGTCTCACCTATATGCCTACCCTTCGATAAGACTTTTCTTTTCCCTTATCCAGATCACCCCTTATTATTTTCTGCCATTTACTTCATATTGACAGGCTCAAACGTGATTCCTTCTTCTCTGCCCTTCCTGGAGCTACAGCCCCTGCCCTTATTTCTGTCCTGATCACTCCTCTGACAACCGTGATTAGATGTTTTTCATACCAACTTTGTTACACTCAGCATCATGTGTGACTTTTGTCTGTTCCCGTGCTTCAGCTCTTGAACTCACCCTATTTTGTAGTGTCTTTCCATACCTGTACCATTCATCCTTCCTCCTTGTCTATGTACCAAAGGCATTGGTCTTACTTCAGGCTTTGGTCTATTGGCCATGGCTTCTGACCATCCTCAGGTTTTTCTGTGGGTGTGTTCTCAACTGGTAACTCCGTGTATATATATACATATATATATATATACATTACCCATTCACTGGAATACCTGCACCATTCGTCCTTCCTCCTTGTCTTTATACCAAAGGCATTGGTCTTGCTTCAGACTTTGGTCTATTGGTCATGGCTTCTGACCATTCCATCCTTCTGTTCCTCACCTGTCCCAGTTCTTCATCTGGTTCTTTGTTCGGGGTTTGTTTGTTTCGACTGTTGATCTTTATAGGGCCACCCTGTTGAACACCTTCCTGTCTCCCTCTTCCGGAATGCCTTCTTTTTTTCGGTTATTTCCCTCCTTTTCTGTTCCTCCATGTTCCTTTGTTCTGCCATGTTAGGATCTCAGTGTTGTTCTTCATGCCCTCTCCTTTTCTCTCTTTCAACCCATTTCAATGTGTTCCTTGTACCTTTTTTCCCTTAAGACTTATTTCCTCCCCATCCTGGTATGTGGTTGTCATCTTTCCGATAATTATACTATTAATGTTTCCCGCATCCTTTATCATTTCACGTATATTCTCCTCTATCCTGATCGGGCATTCTTTCCTAGGACATCAGCTTCCCAGGATGGTTGTTGGGCCTTTTCTCCTATTTTCTTACCTTCCTCTTCCCACCTATTCTCCCATTCAGATTCGTATCATCTGTTTTATCCAGTTCGTTATCTATTATGTTATATGGCTTTACTACCTCTTTTCATTGTTCTCCTTCTTATTTCTTTGTTTCATGGAATTCCTCTGTTTATCACGACCTTTCACCTATTATGCTCACTGGTTGGGTTCGTCAACTCGTATGACTGGCATATTCTCACGTGTACATGGACATTGCCATCTACATCATGTTTCTTCACATCAAGTTTGTCATCTATCTATTCCTTTAGCTGTTTGCAACCTTCATCTTTTGGAGGAGATCATTCAGGCTGGTATGTGGACAACTCCCAATTCAATTTTCACTCTTTATCTATACAACATAGCTGTGTCTTCCTCAAGTGGGTATCATCTTCCTCCTGTGGTGATTCTACACACATCTGTTCATCTTTTTTGTGGAGTAAGTTGACATATTATTATTATTTTTAAATTACTTCGTTGAAATACATCATATTTCAGGATCCCACCTGGTGACAAGTGTTGCCTGGTTAGGTATGCTAAATATTATGTCTGGGCACTAAATCTGTATACTTCCATAACGCTCACTGTGGAGATGGGGTGTATCTATAAGACCACTGGCCGCTTATCCAGGGCGGTGTATATATCTATATATTTTTTTTTATTATCACTGTATCATATACAAAGGACTGTCACTCATGGATTCATGAGTAAAGCAGATGGAGGTTTTTGCCCATTCCTACTGACCCATGATTCTTACAATCGGGGTATTGCACTGTCTCCAGTGTGTCATTCTTCCAGACTCCCCAGTGCATACACACACACACACAAACACACCCCCTTCTTCTAGTGGAGCAGGGGAGTCCTTGCCACTTCCAGTTCTCACTTGCTGGAGTGGTGGCTTGTGGAGGTTTCCTCTGGAGTGGGATTTATACGAAAAAACAAACTTCATAGTCTTTTGTACCCACGCAGTGAGAAGAGGGCTATCATCATTATATTTATTATTATAGAATATCATAATATGCTCAATTCAAGGCAATTCTCCTGAATGTTTTTTGCCTGGACTGACCACACTTGTTGTTCACAAAATAAGTTTTATTTTATGCAAGGCTTTTCCACTAGATGTTTTTTGCCTGGATGGACCACTCTTGACATATTCAACAACATCACAAGGCATTTCCCCGAGATGTTTTTGCCTGAGCAGACCGCACTTGATGATCTCTAAATAACTTGCGTACAAGATATGAAACAATTTTATGCAAGTCACTTCCACTAAATGTTTCTACCTCGATGGACTGCACTTGTCATATTACATCATATTATAATGCATTTCCCCAGATGTTTTATGTCTGGACAGACCTCATTTATTGATCTTTAAGTATATTACAGGCAAGATATAAAATGTTTAGTCTTATGCAAAGTGCTTCCTCTGGATCTTTTCTGTCTGGATGGACTGCACTTGACATAATCTGACGTATACCAAGGTGCTTCTCCTGGATGTTTTGCCTAGGCTGACCACACTTGGCTATCTTAATATAAATCCAAGGTGCTTACCCTGGATATTTTTTGCCCAGGTGGACTGCAATTTTTGATCTTATGCAAGGTGCTTTCACTATTGATTTAGACCAGATAGACTGCACTTGGCATAACCCAACATATCCCAGGACATTTACCCTAGATGTTTTTTGCCTAGGCAGACTGCACTTGGCTTATTCATATACATTTACAGCCCTTTATCCCTCGCCACATATTCTTATATCTTATTACAGGCACCTTCAAATCTAATTATGATTGCATCATTTGTTCACACTTGTTACATATGTGGACATCTTACATACTATGTGTTGTTCAGGGATGAAATCTGTATTACATGACATGGTTCCTGTTTATTAAGTTCCTCCCTACGTTTCTTACTTTATTTGTTACTGGCGAAGATCATACTTGTTCCAGAAGTAATGCTATACCCCATAGGCGTGCCTCCTTTTATAATTATGGCACATCTGTTCTTTCACAGGGTTGTTCTCCGCTTGTTTCATTACTTTTGTGCCTTCACTAGCCCCTCCACTTTTGGCATGTGTGATTCTAGCTTTGGGTGAGTAGAGGTAGTACCATTTCGGAAGTTAACATTTTCTAACACTGAAAATGTATTTCCGATAGGCACTTATCTCTTCTCACCCCCTTCCTCCCGGTGTTTCTAGTTTGTATCTGCCAATTCTCAAAACTGAGGATTGTGCTGAAATGGTAAAAGTATAGTATAGGTAGTGCATTATAATTGATGGAGGGTAGTCACGTGATCATTACATGTTGCTGAAATGGCACAAAAATGAAGGGGTATAAAATAAAGGTTGAGATAGCTTTGGGTGAAAAGAGGTAAATAGCTATTGGAAATACATTTTCATTGTTAGAAAATGTTAACTTTTTAGCCCTAATAGTACTGCTTGTAACTTCCTGAGAATCATTGTTAGCTGATGTATCCCTTGCATGTAAAAGCTTACGTTCCTCTTGATATCCATGCTGCCATTTTTCCCACAGTGCACATTTTCACTGCTAGCTTCCTTAAGAGTACATACCTGTTCCAAGTTCCCAAATAAAACCCACTCATTGCACCCATCTCATCTAACAAACTGTGAATGCTTAACTTCTACACTAGTCTTAGCCATTGATTTGTAGCCCGGGAATAAATACTCAACACTAAATACCAGTAGTCTATTGACAACACTGTTAAGCCTAACATTTTATAACAAAATATATTACTGGATTTTATCACTACTTTATCTTTATACTAAATTACAAACTAGTTTAAGCCTCTACTTCAATTTTCAAAACCAGATGGAGTGACTTTAGGAGCTTGTATCATATAAAACTCTAAAGAGCAAGAACAATTTGCTAATATATATATATATTTTTTTTTTCAAACCATTTTGTAGGTAGCCTATTGTTTGGGCTAAAACAAACAAACAGAAATCAAATTCAAAAAAAATTTATTAGTTGAGTGTAGTTGAGGATAGGACAAAATCCAAACTTTTTTCTTTCTATTGGTTAATATAAAATAGCTGAAGAAAATGATTTTTTTCACTCGTAGATTTTTTATAGAATTTCTGAAAATTTGAAATTTCTTAGCAAACTTAAATGAGAAAAAATTCATCATTTAATTTTTAAAGTCCCAGAAATATATGAATTGGTTCAGGATTTCATGAAAAATGGTGTGTATCTTGAATATTGACAAGTATACAGTAGAAGCTCAGGTTGGAATGGGGGAAAGTCTTTGAGAAGATTCATGATGATAATGTTAAATTTTCTTTTTCTATACCAAGAACTTTTAAACTAACTATAATTTCAAAGCTATTTTATGTTTATGTTATTTGGCAATTATAGAATTATTCAAAAGTCAGAGGTTGAACTCAATAAACAGTTGCAGGTCAGAAAAATTACTGTGATAAAGATTTAACTTGCTGCTAATCATTTGCAGGTAGTACCAGTATGACCTGCTTGTAATATAACATTAATGTGGTATTAAGTTTTTTTCTGTTACTTCTAGCTTTTGTCATACTTTTTGTTCTTAGGCAATTTTTGCTTTATCCACTTTCTTAGTGTCGCTCAGATCTTTACATAAATGTTTGTAGTTATATTTGATTTTATAAAACCCATCTACTGTTGTATTTGTTTTCACATTTATTGATCTGTATGAACAATTTTATATTTTTTTGCCTTTGCTGTTTTAAAACAGTTTTGGTCATTAATTGTATTTGGTTATTTAGATGTTTTATTAATACTCAAAAGTTAATTTCAAGAATGAGAACTTGTATTATTATCTCTGTGTGTGTGTGTATGTCTATGTGTGTGTGTGTGTGTCTATATATATATATATAACTATTTCAAGAACTTGTTGCATACGTGTTCTAACGACATATGTTTCCAAGAATAGATTTGTAATAATTTTTTTGCTTAGTAAAAACTTTATGAATCTTTGTTTCTGGTTAAAGATTTTACAGAGTTACTGTTCACTTATGAGGTTCTGTGGGAAGCTAGTGACATAAGGTGGGCTTCACGATGGGATACCTATTTAGCCATGAGTGATGTGCAGATTCATTGGTTCTCAATCATCAATTCTGTTGTGGTTGTCTTCTTCCTGTCTGGTAACAATTGACTTTCATCTTTTCTTTATTTTCAAATGTTTTATGCTACTCTCATATTTTTAATGAAATTGATAAACTTATGAAGTAAGTAGCAGTTTAGCAATTGGTTAAATATGGTAAAAATTAAAAAAAGTCATTTTCCATATTATTTGAAGATTTTTTTTCTTCAAGCTCAGCCTAAAGTTCATCAAATAGCCTAGCCTTGAAAACTTTAAATACCTTGACTTTAAGGTTATGTTTCTAACTCAGCCTTAAGGTTACCAGTACAGGTTTATTTTTGAGGTCATCAGATAGCTTAATCATGAGGTCATCTCAGATCATTACCTGTCAAATGATAACCCTTGTATCCTGAGGAAGTAACTAAGAATATATTAACAAATACCAATATGAAAGGCTAAAAAATGTACTTTTTTGTACACAATGACTTTTAACTTTGTTCGTTGTTTTTGATAATATGTTATATAGTTCTACCATGATTTTCTTGTGTTTTCAAATGAAAATGGATGAATATTTTACCTATTAATGAAATGTATTGTTTCAGAAATTCCTCTATCTTAAAAATCATATAAAATGTATCTTATAGGGGTTATTTCCCAGTGTGATTCACCCATAAATCGTCTAATGTGTTCACACTTTTATCAATATAGCTTTTCTTCTCTGTGAAGTCTTATTACCTGGAAAAGAAATAAAATACAGAGAGACTTCAAACAACTTTCAGAAAATGAGAATAAATATGTGGAATATTGTTTGGTATTATGGTAATGAATTGAAAAACCAGATAAAAACGATTTTAGATAAATGAATTAACTGTATTGCAACGGGCACCCTTTACTGCACATCGTGAGGTTTTAGTGACTTACATTCAAAATTTTGTTAACCTACTTTTTATTTATATTATTCTAATTAGTATAGCATAAAATCTTTGCTAATAATCTATGTTTTAATATTATATAAGTTTAAGTTCTTAATTTTATATTGCAATATTTTAAAAAATCCTGAATTTCTCCTAGTGTGAAACATTTTCTCTATGCATCTTCTCTTTTATGTTTTATCTACCACCCCTCCAATAAGTATGAAATTAAACATAAATTACTCACTATAGAATCACTATAA
Source organism: Limulus polyphemus (assembly GCF_000517525.1). NCBI lineage: Eukaryota > Metazoa > Arthropoda > Merostomata > Xiphosura > Limulidae > Limulus > Limulus polyphemus. The sequence continues at coordinate 46,715 of NW_013669425.1, forward strand.
AATTAAGTTTCTATTTTGAGGTATGTTTATATTATAAAATGTACCATATACAAGATGCATTGAAGAATTTCTTAAACAAACATTTAGAAGATATCTTGTAGTTATCAAAAGTTTTCTGTCTTGCTAATATCATATGTTATATAAAGGATTCTTCTTGTACAGCAATTTACATTTGTAATATTCCAGGAATCCTTACCATGATCATAATTCGGACCTTGAGAAGGGACATTGCAAGATACAACAAAGATGAGGATATGGTAAGAAGCTACATTCAGAGTAGTGTTCATCAGTTACTTATTGTTTGAGTTTACTAAGATAGATTTGTTCTTTCCAATCATTTAAAAACATTATTATATATTTAAGACAAATCTCACAAAATATTATAATATGTAACCCTTGGCAGTTCTTGTAAATGAATCAAGTTAAACATGGTTACAGTTTTAAACAATTAGATAAGTTTCTAGATTCTCTAACTGAAGCATTTTTTTTTCTTTTTCTGATAATAGAAACTCCTATTAATGAAATATTTTGAGCCAAAACACTATAGTTTGATGTAGAGAAGTTTGTAACAACATAATTATTAATAATGATACAAAGTTTTCTGAAACTAAAGATTAAAAGTGCTTCATCTAACATGAAATAAATTTTTATAAGTATGTGTTAACTCTCTCGTTATGAGGTTGTTTGAATTGACTGACTTCTGTACTCATTGTTTTCATAATTTGTATCTTCATAAAATTTGGCAGACTTTTATAAGCACTACAAAAAAAGCAGATTTTTTAATGTATGTTTACTAGTGATTTGTTCATGAATATATGTGTGTGTATATATATATATATATATATAGTGCAAAGTGATTTCCATGTTAAGATTAAAAATACCTTTCTTCATCTCAGAAATCTCAAATTTCATTTTCATAATCTCTAAAACTTCCTAAATATATTTCCAACGTTTTTTTATCAGTAAAACTTTATATTTAATCTGTTATTTTCTCTGCCCTAACTCTATACAAGGTTGGTCAAACTGACCAACTGTGTAACCTTCAAAGAGAGTTCAAAAAATAAATCTGAATTACCCTTTTTCTCTTTCTAGAATGACTTCAAATTGTAACATGAAACTACAATTGTTTATCCGAAATAGCTTAAAACTTGTAACAGTATACATCTATTTATTCTTCAGTTTTATTATTTTATTGCCCTTGAACTGTGTCTAACTACTATTTGTGCCATTATAAGTTGTAAATCACTTGGGGAATGTGCAGCTCCTGTTATGCTATCAAATTATATTATGCATGGGCTGCTTGCTAGTGTACTTGATGAAACATTTTTATTATGTTATTATATGTCCCATAACTATCACCATTTTTCTAACTTTCTAACTATGTGAAAAGAGCAGTTACAAATTCATCTAATTTAGTCGATGTATTTCTCATGGTAATAAAGTTTGTATTTAAAGCAAAGTTCACAATTCTGTATACAGAAACAACATAATATAATATGTCATTTGATAGATGAAAACCTTGACTTTTATTGGTTTTAAATAATATTAGTATTGAATGTCAGAGAGAACTATTGGCAATTTCTGAAAGAGAGAATGTGACTGGTGGACATGGCAAGAGGAGTTTGATTTTCTATTTGATGGCTCTGTAACCAAATCATATTGAAGACTATGATAATTATGCTTTGCCTGAGTGATGATGACATTATAATGAGTAATTTCCATTAAGTTTGATCCTTCTTAGAGGGGTGGTAAATAAATTAGAAAAGAGGGGATGCCTAGAGAAAAAGATGTCACAATTCTCACACTAGGATAAATTCTTTTTTTTTAAATATTGCCTTATAAAATTAAGAACTTGAAAGTTATATACTATTAAAATATGGATTATTAGCTATACTTATTGGTATACCATGAAAAGAAAGTAGTTTAATTAGATTTTGAATTTTTGTGAAGTTGTTTACAACTTTATACAGATAAATAAACATACGTACATATACACACATCTTTATTGAATGATTAATGCACTCTAATAATACAGTAGGTTTAAGAATGTATAAAGTTGACTTGATGTCTCAAACAGTATTTAGTTTCTTATATGGTGATTCGTAACTAACTTGCTATCTCACTATGGGTAAGTCAAAGTATACATGTCATGACTTTTTATAGAGTTACATTCAAAACTTAATGAAACTATTTTATTGTCAGTGTATACAAATCTTCTTGGGATGAAAATGTAGCTAATAAATCAAGTTTCAATATTATATAGCTTTTTATTTTTAGTTTTAAAACGACATATTTAAATAGATTTTTAATCTCCTCTTGTATGAGAATCATGTCATTTGTTCACTGTGTCATGCCTGTCCTCTTTTTTTCACCACGCCTCCCTGATGTGTGTAATGCAAATTACTAATTATAGCATAGATATTACTAAGGCAAAGTGTAATTTTTATAGCTTTCAATCTTCTTTGTTTATGGAGACATAAGCTAGAAATTCAAACCCACCTGTCACATCCTCTCTATCACAAATTACCAGTAATTCTCTCTGACATTTTCTAGTACATCATTGATATCCAATAGAAAAAGTTTTAATTTACTGAATGATGTATAATGCTAAGTTGTCCTCAGTACATAGTTTTACATGTTTTGCTAACAGATTGAAAGCTACTTTCATATAGTTCATATCAAGTAGTTAGAAAATTATTTTAAGGCACTTATGCCTTAGTTACAAAGTCAGTTAAATTAAAACAGTTATGGGGAATTGTTTCCTTTACACATATTGTTATTCTGTGTTCTTATGTATATTCTTCAAATAAATATTTATTTTTTTGTGGTACAGTAGTCCCTCTTAGTTATGACCAACGTATCTGCCATGATAAAAAAGTCGTTTATAACAGGAAGTCATTATTCAATGGATCACTATCAAAATAACAAACAACTGAGTTCAAGCTGTGTCAATCCCATTTGCTAAGGTTTGAGTATAATGGTTTATATACTGTATAGGTAATCAGATGATATAGCAAATTGGTTCAATAATAGTTATAATGGATAACAGTTCAATAAAGATAACTTTGTGTTTTATGTCAAATAATTTAATCATCAATCACACACTTGTTTCATAAATCATCATATCTCTCTTTCATAAAACATACATGTATCAAATTTTTATTTCATATATGTAAAATATGAAAGATTAACATCAAATTTATTTGATAAAAAAAATTATCCACCTTTGTTTTGCACAATTAACAGGTTCACTTTGAATGTACATGAATCTGGCAGAGATGATATCAAGAAGTTTACTTTCAGCACATGAAATTGAGGTGAGGTGTTTACATTTTCACTTTTCTTGGGGCATTGTGAAACAAAATCTATCGTTCTACATAAATGTAAGTGACTTCTTCTTCGATACGTGTCATATTTATAGAGCAAGCTGCAGATTAACTACTCACCAGGAGAGTTACTTACCTATGTCATGCATCATCTAACATCTCTAGAAAATACTCATTCTGACTGCTGAAGATTTTCCCAGCTTGCATCATGTTCTCATTTTCATGGCCAATTACAAATTATTCGTCAATACACTCACGTGTCAGCTGGTGTAATCAAACAGTAACTGCTGTTGAAATTATTAATTTTTTCTGATTACATTGAATAATCATGGTAGAAATATTCATATTTTGTAGAGTATTACATAAAATATGAAAATTTCCCAGACTTCATATTCATTTTCATTGTGTGGTGTGGACATCAACAAAGTTCAGTTGAATCATCACTGATTCAGATTATAGTACACACATGTACACGTAAAATAAAATAAATGAACACACAACATGTTAATACTTTTTTTTATTGAAATGAAGAAAAGTCACTATAGAGAGGTTGCTATCCGACCTTCTTCCCAAAAATCACAGTCATATGTCACATCTGTCAGGAAGTTGCTCGTGGGAGGTTCGATGAACAGAAAAAAGCTTTATCTGAAAGGAAGTCTTTATTGGCCTAAATTTCATTGACAGGTCAACAGTAAAAAAAAAAACATAACTCAGGCCAAGTTGTTTTTTATGAACATTTTTTATTTATTGTTTTAAAACCAAGATATAAAAATTAGAAGCCTATTGGGTTAAATTAGGTAAGATAATGAAAAATGTATAATAATAAAAAAAAGTTTTCCACGAGGTATGCTTGTGAGTTGCTCATGCATTATGTTACTCATTATGGTAACATGAGCATGTTTACCAAATGATTTGCAACTTGTATTGCAGGATTATAAGTTAGACACAGCTCAAAGGGCAATAAAACAATAAAATTAAGTAGAAGTAGATGTAGACTGTTACATACTTTAAGATGTTTAGAATAAACAATTGTAGTTTTATGTTACAATTTGCGGTTATTCTTGGTGGTTACAAGATTGGTCAAATTGACCAAGCCTGTATAAAGTTAGGGTACAGAAAATAATGGATATAATATAAAGTTTTACTGAAAAAAATGTTTGATATTCATTTAGGAGGTTTTAGAGGCTATTCAAATGAAATTTGAAAACTAAAATGATAGAAATTTTTTTAATTTTAACATGAAAATCACTTTATGTTTGAACCAGTCAATGTTGACTCCATGGAAAAATTGTTGATAAAAATATTTAATTAAACATTCTGATTTTTTTTTTGTGTACAAAAGACTTGTAATGTTTACTAAATGTTTACCAAATTTCATGAAGATACATCAAATATTTTCAGAGTTATAATATTTATACCTTTGTGGTTTCATGGTGCTTACAAGATTGTGTAAAATACATGAGCCTATGTCTATAGCATTAGAAGAAATAATCGAATGCACATACAGAAGAAGAAAGTTTTATTCTTAGAACCCAATGCTTTTTTTCTACACTCGTTGAACCGTAGTTGTTTTACCTTTAATACAATTAAAAATGAGACTTGACTTTAATATAATTCACAAATCCCTTTTAATAGCTTAGGACTGAACCTTTTTATCAGGATTTTCAAACTTGATCTAAAATTGAAGGTTTATCAACATGCAAAATATTAACCTCCTGCTAAGACATTCAACTTTATTGGATTCACAAATATTCAACTATAAGAAAAAGAAAAATATGTGTGTGTGTGTATATATATATATATATATAAAGATGATAAAAAGTGTATTTGGAAGAAAGAACTCAACCAAGATAAATGTTCTTGCAGGAAGAAACAATGGAAGAAACTGGATGGAAGTTAGTACATGGAGATGTGTTCCGTCCTCCTCCTTATCCCAAACTTTTTGCTGCTATTATTGGCACAGGGATTCAGTTATTCTTCATGACATTTATAACTATCTGTAAGTGCCCGACAAATTATTTTGAGTAATCCAGTTGAAATTGTTTATTTTTTAATAACATTTTCATTAATATTTAGTCAAATGATTTTTGTAACGAATCATTATGGTGAAGGCATTATGGTGCCACATTCACTAATTCATTGACAAGCTTTCATTCCTCCTTTGGAATATCACCCCAAAGTGGAGATTGAAATCTTATGATTAATGCTTTGAATAAAGTGAAAGCCTATGTTTTGTGTTTTGCTTTGAATTTTATACATTCATTAATACTGTGCATGTTATCCTTGTCATTGTAAGTTTATCCCAGAAGGGCTTACATTTTAATAACAAAGAAGAAGATAGATAATATGTATTTTCATTTTGTTAATAAATAAGAAAATTGGACCAATATTTCTGAAGTGTACAATAGTTAATTTGTGTCTGCTGTGATAAGGGTAGAATAAAAAATTTTAACCCAGAAAATTTTCATTTGCCTTCCTGAGGATCACATCAGTCACATTTTGCAGCTAGTATCACTTTACCAGTATTGCAGTATTAACATTATTTCAATTATGTTATGGAGTTGTATCAGTTTACTGATGTTGCAGAATTAGCATCTTTTCAGTGATGTTACAGAATTAGCATCACTTCAGCGATATTGCTGGGTTAGCATTGCTTTACCACAATTGCAGAATTATCATCACTTTATTGATGTTGTGAAGTTAGCACTAATTCGAAGACAATTTAGGGTGTAATAAGTTTTACACATAAAGATCACTTTAAGCATTTTAATTGAATTTTTATTTAAAAATAAACAACTGAGTTTTTAAGTGTTAATAAAAAATTAAACATTTTTAGTTAACACACTTAATAATATAGTTCACTGCTTTCTTGAAAATTTTGTTCAAAGGTCTTAGTTGTTGAAATGTTGCCAGTTATATTGAATCTTCGTTTTTCAGTTTTTGCAATGCTTGGTATGTTGTCTCCTGCTTCTCGTGGTGCTCTCATGACTGCAGCTATCTTTCTTTTTGTGTTCATGGGGTGAGTACTGACTATTATGACACCAGCTATCACTTTTTACATCTTTGTGGGTGAGTACTGATCATTATGACTGTTATCTTTCTTTTTATCTTTATAGGGTAAGTATTGAATGATTATCATGACAACAGTAGTTTTTGTACTTTTAAACACAAATGAATAAAGTTGCTGTGAGAAAAAATAATTAAGTGGTCATTGTTTTGGTCAGATGTACACAACTTTGTTTGCTGAAACATTGACCACTTTATTCTTTTTTTATTCGTACAGCAACTTTAACCATATTTTTGTTTTCAAGCACTATCATGCTGCAATTTCATGTTTTGTTTTCTATATTACAATTTGTTTTATCCTTGTGGGATCTGTACTGCCTAATGTGACTACACATTTGCTATTTGTCTTTATCTGGTAATTACTTACTATTATGACTAGCTATCTTTCTTGTTATACTCATTAGGTAATTTATTTTTGTCTTGTTGGTATTGGTGTACAGTTTTGTTGTCATGACCATAGTGTTCTATCTTGTTGGAGTAATTACTGATTAATGTGTTAAACAAAACATTCTAAGCCTCAGAATACAAGTTTCTGGTGGATTATCTTAAATTGTATAATAATTCTTATCATAATAGAATACTTGCTGGATTCTTCTCAGGCCATTTATATAGAACTTTACGTGGTCATCTATGGAATTCTATTCTTTCTTTTGAACCAAGATTTCAAAGAGGTAGGATGTGTGTTTAGTCTGCTCGAAATTTCATATTTTTTTAGACTAAGTTACATCTTAATTACTAAGCTTGATAAATTATAGTGGAATTTTATGGTATTGATGTAGTAATTTATGATTTTTTAGTTATTCAAATGTATATATAAAACCTCCAAAAATTATTTTGTTTCATATCCTCCATGTGCAAAATTTTTAAAGGCTTAGTAACCTACGTCAAGCAGCAACCAAGTACAAAGGTCGTAACTAGAAGAGATAATTGTTTGGTTTACTTCATTATTTACTGTTCTATGTTTTAAGAAAAATAAGTTTAAGAACTTATTTCTAAATAGCAATATCTATATACATATATCATGTATAATAATTGAAATGTGACTGTATTTTACAAAATACTAGTCTACTAAAACACAACCAAGGCAGGTCACTCTGTAAAGAGTAAAGGTCAGTTACTGAAAATAACACATAAAATATAAAGTTTTTTCTTAAGAAACGTTTGATAACTATCTGGACATTATATAATGTTCTATCTTGTTAGATTAATTACTGATTAATGTGTTAAACAAAATATTCTAAGCCTCAGAATATAAGTTTCTGGTGGATTGTCTTAAATTGTATAATAATTCTCGTCATGACAGAATACTTGCTGGATTCTTCTCAGGACGTTTATATAGAACTTTACATGGTCATCTATGGAAGAAGTCAGCATTTTTGGTGAGCTTCTATTTTATTTAAAGTACTTGATAAATGCAAAATGGTGTATTTAAGTGTTTTATACTCACAAAAAAGAAACCTATCATTCTATAGGTATTTGAAGAACTTCTAGCATTCCGCCACAATTTAATTCTTCGTATTTTTAGCCGACATTGGCAACTGGTACATAATTGAATAGAGTTGTTAAACATTTGTTTAACAACAAGTAAAAGCTTGGAATGGTCTATTCTTTCACTGGGGATGTGTCTGTGGGCCAGACTAGTTTTGGAGAATTCCACTCCTCATCAGTGACCCTGGACACTACCACCGAATGAAACTTAAGACCAAACCAAGTCTTTATAGTAGTGAGGTATCGATGAGGAGTGGAATTCTGCAAAACTAGTCTGAC
>NW_013669425.1:54995-71093 GCF_000517525.1 Limulus polyphemus
AACTAGTCTGACCCACAGACACACCCCAATGAAAGATTAGACCATTACAAGCTTTTACTTGTTGTTAAACAAATGTTTAAACAACTCTATTAAACTTGATAAATGCAATTTAATAATAAAGCAAAACACGAATGTAATAATATGAAGCAATCATTAAACATTTTGGAATCTTCAGTAATCTCGAGGTATGGAACAAACACAGTGGTAATTACGACATAAATATATTTGGTCCTATATAAGTAAACAATTTGAATACAAAAAAAAATAGAACAAGAGAAAAAAGTATGTTGCACAAATGAACTACATAAATTAAAATAGACTCAAATCAAATGAAGAATGTGTATTTTTTAGAGATGCAAGAAGAGTTTTTATGTATAGTGCCTTTTTTATTAGAAGTTCAGTATCCTGCTTGGCAGGTGAGATAATATTAAAGTTGGAAAGAGAAATCAGATGCCCTGTTTTTGCATTGTGCAGTTTGGTTTGGTTTGTTTTGAATTTCGTGCAGCTACATGAGGGCTATCTGCACTAGCCATCCCTAATTTAGCAGTGTAAGACTAGAGGGAAGGCAGCTAGTCATTACCACCCACCGCCAACTGTTGGGCTACTCTTTTACCAACGAATAGTGGGATTGACCGTCACATTATAATGCCCTCATGGCTGAAAGGGCGAGCATGTTTGGTGGGATGGGGATTTGAACCCGCGACCCGCAGATTGTGAGTCGAGCACCCTAACCACTTGGCTATGCCAAGCAGAGTTGGGAGGGTTTGTAACTTTTCTTCCAGTTTATAGAGATATGCCCATATGTTCAAATGCTCATTCTTTAAGATGACATTTGGTTTCACACATGTATAAGTAGATGAGGTGTGAACAATGGGTAGTTGGCACACAATCTTTAAAGTGGAAAAAATTTTTTAGTCTGATATTAGGTTTAAAAATAACTTGTAGGGTATAAAGGTAGTATGAGTACACTAGGTATCTTAGGTGACTTAACAAACATGTCAGTTAAAAATGAGTAAATTATTTTCTCCAAGAAATGGTTAGGGTAGCCATTTCGAAAAAGAATGCTCTGTATGAAAGAACTTTCCTTGTGATAGGCTGGGTAAGGAAAGGTAAGGTTTTAGGCCCTATTTAGTAGACAGAGAATGAATTTAAATTTCAAAGAAAAAGATATAAAAACTATCAAACTGAGTGAAAAGGCCAGTAAATATGTTTTTACGATAAACAAAAGTTGTAAAGCCCTTAGTATCATGATTAACCAGAACATCCAGAAAAGAAATAAGAGTTATTTGTCTCAATTTTTGAGTGAAGTGTATAGAGGGGAGTTGTGAACTAAAATATTCAGGAAAGTGTTGGATATGATCTTTAGGGTGGAAAGTAAGGAAAGTATCATCAACATACCTTCTGTAGAGAACAGGCTTGAAGCTTAAAAGACAACTGTCTATCCAGTTCTGTCTGTGGTGACAGATGAAAATGTTGGCAAGAGTTGGAACCCAGGGGTGGAGCCCAAGGTAATGTAATCTATCTGCTCATATAGAGCATTGTTAAAAAAAAAAGTCTTTTGTTGAGAGTTCAAGCATAAATTTGAAATCAGATTTAGAAGGTCCATAAACAAGTGTTTTTAGCAAAGAGATTAGAAAGTGCAATATTAGTGGATTCATCCAAGAGGATATTAGTAAAAAAAGAAGTAATATCGAAGCTAGTCGTCATGTGATTTCACAGGAAAATTAGAAGGTGTCAAATGTTGTAAGTTCATTCCTAGTAAAAGGTTTTAATATGGGTACAAGGAATTTAGCTAAATTATAACTGTGAGTGCTTTAGGCGGAAAGTATACGGAGTGGGGTGTGTGGTTTGTGAACTTTTGGCAGGCTAAATAATACTCCAGGTTGGGAACCTGTAGGATATAAATTGTTTTAAACACAATCAAAAATAATATCTCATTTTGTTACATTTCTCTGGAATTCCTGAGTTTCTCCTTTAAGTTGTAAATTATGGGACAGTGATTCTTTGTTTATACATTTGAACTTACTGCAATCGTTAAGAATATCAATAATTTTTTTTAAATAATTAGTTTTATTAAGGATAAGAACACTATTTCCTATGTTTGGTTGGATGATGATGAAGTTTTGTTATGGAAGAGTTCTTTAAAGCTGCCAGTTCTTCATCTAAAGGATATCCTACATGTGTTATAGTTATAGAAGATGGAGAGTGCCAAGTTTTTTAATTTAGTAGTAAACAGTTCTCATGTTTGCTCAGAAGTACTCTTGAGAAAAATAGGTAAAGATTTTATGTTCCGATACAAGGATTCCCAGGAATATAGGTAATTGGTGTAATTATGTTTTGAGAAAAAATTCAATCCTTTGGCTGGTGCATTTCCCAACTATCACTTAAAATTGATGTTGCTGCAGTTGAAGATGACTTGGTCAGGGGAGATCTTAATGTGAGTTATGTTTTTCCTCCCTCCCCATATGTTTGGGTACATCCTGATCACTATGTCTCTCAAGTAAGTGAGGGAGATCAGCATGCTGCACACTTCTAGGCCCTCAGATGAGCATGCCCTTTCTTACCTTCGTTTTGACTATCCATTTTTGGGTCAGTAGTTATTACCTCTTTGGGGGGTGGCTCCTGATTATAATGTTAGTCTTACCCATGCCCAATATTCTTGCCTTCATTTTACTCTAACCAGTCTTCTACTGTTTCTTTCTTTCATATATCTCCTCTCTGAGTCACTTAGGTTTTCTGTGGATACCCTGCACATTCTTTCCTCCACATTAACCTGAATTTCTTCCTTGGCTCTGGTGTTACACACGTGTTTTCTTTGCTGTTGGGATCTCATTGGTAGGAGCACTGTATTTGCCTGGGTCAATTTACCCTCTCCATATCTACAGGACTTACATCTTGCTCTGTTTTTGCAATGTCATGTTTTTGGTACTGTCCCAGAATCTATCGATCCTCGGGTTACATCAGCTCCTCAGCAATCCACTCTCATGTCAGAGCCTCATATGCTCCCTATTCCCATCTCCAATCCTTCATCTTCCCAACCCTTACCCATTCTTGCTAGTCAGGGTACTTCTTTTTGTTGATTTCCTCAATGACAAAACATCTGCTGCCATCAGTACTGGTCACTATGCTGTGTGTTCGGGACTGGTAAGAGCTCAACTATTAGACTTTCTTCCTCACTGGCATCCCTTCATTGAGAATCAATGGGTGATACAGGTTCTGTCAAAAGGATTAGTTGTCCAGTTTTTTTACCCTCTTATTTTCTCTCCTTTCCTCTTCCTTCAGATCCCATGTCAAAGGCAGCTTAAGAATCTACCAAACCTGTACAGAGATTAATTACTGAAAATAACAGATAGAATATAAAGTTTTTTCTTAAGAAACATTTGATAACTATCTGGACATTATAAAAATTTTGCATGACAAATTTTAAAATGTTCTGATGCATAAAAGTATTTTTTTATCTTAAAATGAAAATTACTTTGCATGATAGATAGGCAAGATGTGAAAAGAAAAAAAGGGCAAGAGAAAAACATTGTTTTACAAACCTTAAAACTTAAAAAAATTGATATTTTGTGTATGAAAGCATTGTAATGTTTACTGATAATCTGCCAAATTTCGTTAACGTTCGCTTACTAATTTAAAAGTTATAGCATGAAGACTATAACAAACACAAAATGGTTACGAGGTCTGTCCGAGGGACCAAGCCCATGCTGAAAGAGTTAATTGCATTATATAGAAGTTTATTTTACTGAGGATGGCAATCTGAATGTTGGGCAACTATATATAAGTATTGAAACCTTAAAAATACCAGTGTAAAACAATAATCATTTTATACTTATGTGTGTTGATTTATTTTGTAAAGCTTTGATAATTTTTCTTTAATTGGTTGTATAAGGGTTTGTTTGGTAAAATGTCTTTTTATGTTAACTTTAGTATTTTACTCACTGTCAGTGAAGTTACTCTTCTTCCTTCATTATCCCCCATTCATGTGGCTACAAACTGCGTCACAGATTCTACCTCTGAAAAATATAGAAAAAACAATCATATGATAAATCAATACCATATTTGAATAGAGTTGTTTAAACATTTGTTGTTAATTATCAGCTGCCCAGTGTCGGCTAACTATACGAAGAATTAAATTGTAGCGGAATGCTACAAGTTTTTCAAATACCTATAGAATGATAGGTTTCTTTTTATGAGTGTAAAATACACTTAAATACACCATTTCGAATACCATATTATTAGTATTGATGGAAATGTATATAAATGTTATTTATTGTGGAAACCCAATTATTCAAGTAATAGTAGGCTTATTTGAATTCTGAGTATTAGGTCTAATACATAAATGTAATGTAAGGCTTAGCTGAAACACTAAAACTTCTGAATTAAACTGTTTTGCTGTTATATCACCGAAGTTATAAAAAAATAAAGAATAAAAAACAAACCTTTCTAATAAATCAACATGAATATTGAGCATTCAACATAAACACCATCACTAACTATAAAACATTAAAACGTAACGCTTATTCACTCTCACACTGTTGAGAATGCTTTCACTCTCCTTTTTTTAGCTAGTGATATTAAAATTTCTACAAACTTTATATGAATGTCAGGAAGCATATCTTGTCATGACATACCTTTGGATGATGAAGTATTTTGGAGATTTAAAGTTGCTGATTCAAGAATGCTGGACAGTTGAGATGTTCTTATTCAAATTTGGTGTAATTAAGCTGTACATGTTGTTCCTGAAGTTTTGCACTTATCCTGATTACAACAAATATATCAAATTAGATCAAATATAGGCAAATAAATTGGAACTAATTTTCCTTTTATATTTTTTAATGGAAAATAATATTCTACATAATTTATAATATTTTTATATTATATTATATATTATATTTTATGAAATATATGAAAATAATATTTAAACACCAAAACAAAATACTATGTGTAGAATACATATTAGCCTATAAGTTACACTGCTAGGTGATGTACTCTTTTGCTTTTTATGTGCAATATAATATTCTTGTGCTGTTGCTACTTAATAGCACTATATGTTGTAGGATTACATTCTGGCTACATAGATAGAACATAATGTTATTATGTTGTTAGTACGAAGTGGCACAACGTTATGAAGTTACGTTATTTCTATGTATATGCTACGTATTATTCGGACATTACCAAACCATTATCATGTGACTATGTAGTAAATAGGTAGTGTGATTTCTGGGCACTATGCTTTAAAGACTTTTAAAACATTGACTTGTTAAAAGATATTCTCTCTGCTTTTTAAGGCATGTGGTAAGTAGATTGCATTTTGTTTCTGTCAGTGTTGAACTATACCCTTTCTGTATGATGTTTGTTTCAAATATAGTCTTGCTTTGTTAACTTGGTATTTGTTTTGTTTGTAGACTGCTACTCTTTATCCAGGAATTGTGTTTGGTACCTGTTTCTTCCTGAACTTTTTCATCTGGGGAAAACATTCCTCTGGAGCTGTAAGTGTTAATTTGTAAACCTTAAAGTACAGCAAAGTAAACTTATACTACATTGTATTAGCTGGGCATTTGGTAAAATGCTAGTATTTGTGATAATATATTTAAATATATTTAGTCTATATCTGAAAGTAAAGGTATTTTTAAGAACAAAATAGGAATCTGACATTTTATAGTACAATTAAGAAATAAGAAATAAAACTATATCAGAATATTAAAACATTTGTGTTTTTCATAATTAGTAGTGTCACAGAACAATGGAATGTATATACATGAAATACAATATTTATGAAAACTATGAATGCAAAATTTTTGTACCTAAAATCTCTTTAACCCTATGACTCCGGACTATGTTTTCAGAGTGAAGGTAATGTTGCTCTCGTCATATTTCACTACCAAAATATAATGAGTGGGTGAAATTGAACGTTCCTAAAAGTAGTTTCAGAAAAATAGAATATTTAATTTAATTTTTTTCTGCTATTTCTAATAAAAAGTTTGTTATTTAATGAAGTCATTTGCACTCGGACTCTGAATAGTTCACCTGGAAGGTGATTTAATTTAATTTTGTGTGTAAAAATACTATTTATTATTTTGCAGTTCTCATGTTTCATTTGCATAATCTCTAGAAGATCCTAAATGAATATCAAAGTTTTAGAAGGTCAATATTTATATTTTCATTTTCTCTACTATATTACTAACTCTAGCTATTATCCTCAATGTACAATGCAGTGAAATGGAACTTACCTTCATAGAATAGTCTTCAAATATCTTCTTTGGGTCATATGTGTAAACTCACATCTTTAATTTATAGTTTATTTTTAATGTTTTATTTTGATTCCCAATTCTTTTTTTTATTTATTTATGCCAAAACATCACCTGTTGCCCAAGAGACTCATTAGCTGCAGACAAAATGTTTCGCACACGTCCTCTATTTAGAAGTCTAGAAGCAAAAGGAGACAAATAAATAAACTTATAGAAATCATTAAACATTTCAAGTATGAATGTTGAAACACAAAGAATACATAATTAACTGAAATATAAAAGTAAAATCCAAATGCAGTTTAACTGTCTATCAAAACTAATGCATATAAGGCAAGAAACAATAGCCAGGTGCTAGGGACACTCATATACTTAAGGACATAAACAGAAGTTTTCTTTTCATTTGAAAAATAATCTATTACTTAAGTCTCCTATAGCCTGGAGAAACTAACATGAAATCTGCTCTTTCAAGTAGTTATAAGCTTCCCAAGAAAGTATACATAATCCTGTTGATTAGCAACAAATTGCTTTGGAATGTGAGCCTGGTGTCTAGCAATTTGGTAGGGAGATAAAACCATTTCCTAAGACTTCTAGCAGTAGAAAAACGAAACTAATGTTTGAAATTTGGCCCTGTATGTGTAGAACTTCGTAGAGGTACTGAAAGTGAGCTGTAAAGATATACAAGCAATCAAACTTAAGGTCTTTCAACAATATGTGCATCACATGAAAAAACAACTGAATATTTAATTGTTTGTTTCAGAGGTTTCTTTTGAATTAAAAGAATAATAACATGGATGATATGAAACTTTGAATTATAATGTATTTGATATTGCTAATTTCATTAAATTACATTGAGAGTAAATTGGTTTAATTAAATTTTGAATTTAACTCGGTAACACTTTGTGACATGCAAAGAAGGCTATTTAAAAAGTGTTGTTTCTTTCATCTAAGTTCACAAATACACATTACATTTGTGATACTTGTGTTTTTAGTTTTAATACTCATGTTCAAACTAAATTTTTCTCATATGAATTAATAAAGCAAAAAGACGTTAATGAAATAACAAATTGCTCCTGTATTTTAGGTTCCATTTCCAACTATGATGGCACTGTTGTGCATGTGGTTTGGTATCTCTCTTCCTCTAGTTTTCTTGGGGTACTTCTTTGGTTATCGCAAGCAACCTTATGAACACCCTGTGAGAACCAATCAGATTCCTCGACAAGTACCAGACCAGGTGTGGTACATGAATCCTGTGCTTTGGTAAGTTATTATTTTGAAAGATTTTATTATCATACAACTCTTTCTATATGGGCTCAGTCATTTTGACTGACTTTGTAACCAGCAGGTAACCATGAAAGTATCCATACAATAACTTGTAACATGGTATGTGTATCTTCACGAAAGTTAGCAAGTTTTGGTAAATATTACCAAAAAATTTTTAAAGCAAGTATCTTAGCTAAAGATTTGTCTATAAATATATATGGAGTCAGAATGTCAACTAGTCCGAGTGATTTTCATATTATGATTAAGAATACTTTTATTAATCTTATAGTTTTTCAAACTCATTTGCATAACCTCTAAAACCTTCTAATTGAATATCAAATGTTTTTTTTTATGTAAAACTTTATACTGTATATGTTATTTTCTCTACCTAACTCTGTATGGACTCAATCAATTTTAACAACCTTGTAACCACCACAAAAAAATATGATATAAATCTAAATTACCCTTTTTGTTTTAGAATGATTGCAGATTGCAACACAAAACTAGAATTGTTTATCCTAAATAGCTTAAGGCTTGTAACAGTCTACATCTGTGCAGGTTTTATGCGTGTGGATGGGCAGGATTCTTTATAGTAGGTGTCTGTGACTTGTTGGTGATAAATTTAAACAGTAAACGGACAACACACAATCCACAGGTTTTTTTAAATTATATATTCAAAACAAGTCAAACGTATGAACAAAAAATTAGTACACTGTTGGTATTCACAGTTGTATCCAGAGCTTTGAATAATTGTTTCTTTTTCTTCAGAGTCCACACAGGTAGGTTCAATCACTTTAGAACACCCTTTGACAAGACAACTTATTCTGCTCTATCTCCGTTATTACAATGCAAACTGTGAAACTTACTTTAGAAATTGCCTGTTACAGCTAAATTGACAATCACACAGTTTAACTTCACATTTAATTTCATTAACTTAACTTCCTTTCTGTATCTGCACATATTGATAACACACGACAGAAAAATCTAAAAATATCTAGTCCTCTAGTAAGAACAGTATGACACATAACGCGAAAAACTTAGAATATTCACATTAAATGACGTCAACAGTATTACAAATGCCTAGTAAAACAATTAAACTACATACGCAACTTGCGACTCATGACTCATACAGAGTTACGTAACAAAACTTGTCATAACTATCACTTTTAAGATAATTAATTTTAACATACTTGTTTATGAAATCTAAATAATCATTAAATATTTAATCACTAAATAAAATGAATAATAACTCTTAAACTGAACAGTCTTGTATATCCAACAATATGTTTCTAATTAACTCTCTCAACACAGGCTTGGTCAATTTGACCGCCCGTGTGTCCTTTTTGTACTCATCTAAAGTCTTTTTAGATTTAATACTTATAACTCTCAGTATGGTGTGTATATCTTCACGAAATTTGGCAGTCTTTCAGATAACATTATAAGTTTTTTTTAATAAAATAAAATAAAGATTTGTTCTTGAATATATCGAGTATTTGTTTTGAATATTCTGTATGCAAAGTAATTTTCATGTTAAGATTAAAAATACTTTTCTTTATCCTAAAGATCCCTAGTTTTCTTTGTGTAATCCCTAAATCCTTGTACATACATTTCAATTGTTGTTTTTCAGTAAAAATTTAGATTTGATAAATTACTTAAATTGACCTATCTCTATACAGGATTGGTAAATTTGACCGACCTCATAACTCCTACAAAAAAAAATTGAAATAGATATAAATTACCCTTTTTCTCTTTCTAAAATGACTTCAAATTGTAACATGAAACTACATTTGTTTATCTTAAGTAGCATGAAGCTCATAACACTATACATCTATTTATAATTACCTTTTATTGTTTTATTGCCCTTTGAACTGTGTCTAACCACTGTCCATGCCACTATAAGTTGAAAATCACTTCGGAGAACATGCAGCTCATGTTACTTTATTGAATTACATTACCTACAAGCTACTACGAGCTGCTCATGTGCATACCTCATGAAACATTTTTATTATATTATTATTACTTATTTTACCTAATCTAATCTTAAATAACTTTAAATAATCTGTATTTTTATATATTAGTTACTTTTATAATAATAAGTAAAGTATAAATATGAAAAACAAAAAGTAAGGTACTTACCCAATCTTATTTTTTCTTGCTCTGACAGTTAAGCCTACTTTTTTATACTAATTTTATACCTAGTAAGTTTTTAATTTTTATATTTTAGTTACTTTTATAGAATTAACTAAAAATATGCATATAAAACAAATTTAGTACTTACATTTGGCCTCTTGTTTTTTTGCTGTAATTCTACATATGAAATGTAAGCATGCTGTTTTTATAAAGATGGTACTAGTATATCAAATAACTTTTACTTAATTGAAGAATGCACATAAAGACACAGAATAATAACATGCACAAGGCAATGTCTTATAACTATTGTAAATTAAGTGGCTTTTTAACTAAGACATAATTGCCTTAAAATAATTCTCTTAGCTACTTCTTCTTAACTCAGCAGTAGCTACTTGCAGACTGTAGGCGAAATAAGTAAAGCTCTGTACTGATAACAACCTAGCATTATACCTCATTTGGTTGATTAAAATTTTCTCTTTCTATTGGCTATAAATGATTTAATAGAAAATCTCAGAATTATTGCCTATTTGTGAAAGAGAGGATGTGACAGGTGGATGTGGCAAGTGGTTCTGACTATAATTTATGCCTATATTGAAGACTATGAATATTAGACTTTGCCTTAGAAATACCTGTACTATATTGTGTAATTTACATTAAATTCAAGATATCAGTATGGGGTGATGCAAAAACAGAGGATGGTAAAATAGAGTGAACAAATGTCACGGTTTTCATGCAAGCAGAGATTGAGGATTTATTTAAATATTTCCTTTTAAAATTAAGAAATTAAAACTTTATTAAAATTTGATTTATTAACCATGTTTTGACACCAAGTTTATTTTTACACATTGATAATAAAGTACATAATTAAATTTTGAATATAACTGTAAAATGTCCTAACATGCACATTTTGATCTGCCCATAGCAAGAAAAATTATTTTAAAAAATAAGAAGAATTACTTTCTCATAGAGACAACATTAATTGTAGAATAGGATGTAGATGCTAAAACTTTCTTAGAAGAACAACAATTTCAATGCTTCTGTGTTTTTGTAAAGAGAAGTTTGAAATTTATAGTTTTAAATATAGTACAAATAGTGTACAGTTTTATATACTGGTAGAGCTTCTATATTCTTATAGAGTTTGTATGTACTGGTAGCATTTTTACATATTGATAGAGCTTTGAAATTGTTATATGTCAAAGGTTGTAATTACCATATACATTTTTGGTTACCTGTAATTTCAGTTTTTCCCAGTTTTATTTTCTTATTAGTTTTCATTTACAGAGGAGACAATTGTAATCACTTTTAAATATATTTTTGATTGAAGAGTTGTTGATATTTTGTATATAAGATTAAGGATTAGAATTGCTAAGGACAGCATTTTCAATCTCATCAATTTTAGAACTACTACAGTGAACATAAAAAAAGACTGGAATTCACACATTGAAAAAGCAAGATAAAATTTACTGATGTTTATAAATTTAAATCTAGTATTAATTTAGCATAATATCTGCAATAAATGTGTTTATTTACAGACATGTTACAAAGTACTGTAAGCAGATGAAGTTTTTTTTAAAGCTAGTAAAATGACAGTATTAAAATATGTTTTTAAAAAGTGTTTGATTCATAAAACACAAAACACTGAAACGTGCATTCTTTATCACTGTATTTTCTGTCTTGGCAACATTGAATTTGTTTTATAGTGTAAAATAGATAAACCAAATGTATGTGATTATTAATAATCATATTTGAAATATATATAGAGAGAAATTCAGGTTTTTGTTTTGCAGCTTTCATAAAAATTGCTATGAAATCAAAAGTTTTCTGTTTATCAAATAAAACCATTACAACTTAGCGTACGGAAATCTGAAAAATGTAACTGTTATTCATATATTTTTTTATTTAAAATATCTATTTTATTTTTTAACAAAGCCTTTATATCCATAAGCCTTTTTTAGTCAGAATACTTCATATTCATCAAGTACAACTGGCAACTTAGTTTGTCTGAAATGGTGTATACTGCATTTTGTACTGAAGTTTTTTGTATGCATTTGTTCATGAATTTTGTTTTTTAACATTTAGTCAGTAGGAATTTGCAGCGCAGAATGTAAAAAAAAATCATTGTTTACATTAATGCTGCCAAACTGAAATAGTGATTATTTATATATAAACAAACACACATATAATGTAAACAAAACATTTTTTAAACAGTTAACTTTATATTCAAATCAAAAGGATGGACTGCACTTAAAATTGCAAGACCAAACCTATGTCAAAATAGAACTTATTCATAATTTAAGACAAGCCTTAATAAAAATGTAATGTTGCATAACCAAAGTAAATGAAGTCACCAGGACACAGGCTATAATGTGAGAATTATAAAATGTGTCCTAGTCTTTGGAGGTGACTGCAGAAGTAGGACCCACATGGCAGTTTTTCTGTTTGCCAAGCCTCTATATAAAGAATAAGAGAGCAAAATGTGGGTACTGACACCCACAACATCCCACATTTACATCAACCTTCACTATCTGCAGACAGTTTGTGAGAAGGTGACTGCTCTCTGAAGAAAAGAAATTAGGTCCTACCATTGGAGCAACCTGGTTGGCATTCCAGGATCCATCATGGTAGTGAAAACTCAAATTAATCAGGTAAAATAAACAGCAAACAAAAAACAATTTATACAAGAATAAAATAATAATATCCCTATTGAGTTGTGTGAACTAGTATAACACTCATCATCCACCCCTAAGTTTTATTATATATTCTTCTTAAACCTGGGAATCAGCGTTTCTTGGACACCTACTGTAGATAAAAGCAATGTATTATTTTGTTGTATTAAATTAAGTATGTTTCTTACTTTATGTGTGATTGAGGATTTGTGAAATGTAGGAGTATTTATAGTTTTATATATAGTTTTGGTTTTAAGTTTAGAGGTACACATTTTTGAATATCTGTATATGTGTGTGCTAGATCCCCATAGTTTAGAATTTTCAGATATTTGTGTGGCTCCTTTGCAATCAACCTAGTGTGTTTTTTTAGCTGTAGAATAAATGATGTGAAAAAACTATTTATCCAACAGGCAAAAAGATAAATATTGTCCAGAGTATCATACAATATGAATTACACACCCTTGTCCATTTTCTACAACATTGTTGAATAACCACAGCATTTATGTGGATACAGATTTTTTTCCTTTCTCTTTTTCTCAATTACTTGATTTTGTCAAACTTTATTAGTGCTTTCTAAAGAATGTTATTTGCTGTAATTAAGTTACTTTATTAAATAATTATATTGTACAAGTGATTCATTTACTAATTGTATTTTATTTATATAAGACAAAAGGAAAAAGCTGTATGACTTTTGTCCATGTCTTAGAAAAAATGTAACATAATAGAAGGTTTGATAGTTTGTTGATTGGGCTTATTGTCATGAAGAATCTTATATGCCCAAACCATTGATGAATAAATTCATTTTACTTGAATATATATGTGTGTTTGTGCACACATTAATAATTTTTATTTTATTTGGAAATTTTTCTTTATTTTTTTAACATGCAAACTTCTGTTTTCCTTATTTCCATACTACTTGTTGATTATTTTTTATTTTTTTCAGTACCCTTATTGCGGGAATTCTTCCATTTGGTGCCATGTTTATTGAACTCTTCTTTATATTCACTGTAAGTCAAAATATTGCATTCTAGAAACTTTTGTGTAACTGTTTAAAAAGATATTATAATAACTCTTTATTAGAGATATGGGATTGTGCATAAAAAATGTATAATAGTAAAATGATTTACTTATATTGTCACACAGTGGGTCAGCAGTAAGTTTCTAGACTTACAATGCTAAAATTCTGAGTTTGATTCCCCATTTTGGACAATGCACAGATTGTCTGTTGTGTAGCATTGCACTTGAAAAACCCGATAAAACATAAAGTTGCATTGTAACAATCATCCTAATAATAGCTTATGCAGTACAAGAAATTTGTTGCTCAGATTTTCTTCCTTTTTTTTACTATTTTCTCAAATTGTATTTGTTCATTATGTATATGTGTTTTTGATTTAAATAAATTGTACTTTCAAATTAGGCCAATAGGAGTACACTCTTTGATAGTAAAAAGTATTAAACCTACATTGTGCTGCTGATTTGAATACTAGTTAAAGCATGTGTTGTCTCTGTGGTAGAACTGTGGCTTTTGGAGTTGAGGAATTAGGTTTGAATCCTTGCGATACCACAAAACATTCCTTGCACTTTAAACTGGGGATACCTTATAAGAATGGAAAAGTTCTGCTGTCTGCACACTTTCTCTCTCTGATCACTAATTCAAAATTAAAGATGACAGTTTTAGTAGCTTTGCCATAAATAGAAATAAAAAATAAAGTACTAGTCTACTGTTTTGGTAAGACATATATGTTCCATGTAAATCAAAACCAGGTACATAAAAACAAAAGTCTGTAAAATTTTTATACAGAAAAATATGATTTGCATATCCTTTGATAATGTTACACTAGGTTTGTTAAACAAGTAGTACTACATTCTTTACCTCTTGTCTTAGAATTTTAATTTTATTACCTTATTAAATTCATCAAACATTATAAAACGGATTGTAGTATAACTGAAAAAAAAATCTGCTGAAAAACTAATTGACTGATTTTAATTTTAATTGATGTGAAAGTTTACCGCAATATCTACCAAATTCATTTATTAGATGGCATTACAGTACACATTTTTCTATTTTCTGAAATAAAAAAATATTAACCTCCTTTCACAATATGCTGTGGTGACCTAAAGATTATGTTATAGAAAATATATAAAAAGAGTTTAGAGAAATCTGTGAATACATCTGAATTAGAATTTTATAGCAGTTGATGGAAAAAAAGTGTAAATGATGATTATTTAAGTAATCTCTCATAGCTTAACTCTGCTAGTTTTTATAGAATGATCTATGTATTGTTTTATAGGCAGAAAATGCTATGAAATTTTGACATTGTAGCAAAAGTTTTTTGCGATTTTCACAGGCCATTTGGGAAAACCAATTCTACTATCTATTTGGGTTCCTCTTTCTCGTCTTCATCATCCTTATCATTTCTTGTTCCCAGATATCTATAGTTATGGTTTACTTCCAGTTGTGTGGAGAGGTGAGTATTTTTAAATTTTTGGTTACTTAATGTATCTGAAGGCTATATAACTACTCTCCATAGTGCCATACCTACATGTTTAGCACACTCACTACAGGTTCAGTTGGATTATCTGAGTATGTGACCCCAAATTGACTTTTATAGTTTCTATACAATAACTTTTTCATTTTGTGTATCTTCACAAAATTATGCAAGCTTTCAGTAAACATTATGTCTTTTGTAGACAAAAAATCTGAATTTTAATGTAGCTTCACTAAAAATTTCTCTGTCGGTATATGGAGTCAAAGTGTTGACTTCTCTGAGTGCAAAGTGATTTTATTTTTAAGACTAAAAATACTTATCTTCATATGAAAATTGTCAAATTTTATTTGTGTAGTCTCTAAAACCTCCTAAATAAATTTCAAAGTTTTTTTCATTAAAACTTTATATTTTATCTGTTATTTTCTTTACCTTAACTCTAACTGATCGACCTTGTAACCACCATAAAAAATAAGAAATGAATCTAAATTACCCTTTTTGTACTGCTCACAAGTGAACCTTGTGAAAAATTTTAATTATTATTTCTTTATTTTACCTAATCTAACCTAAAATGTTTCTCATTTTTACATTTTAGCTACTTTTATAATAGTAAATAAAGAATACACATGAAAAACAAGAAATTTAGTACTTACCTGGGTTTTCCCCTTTTTTTTTGCTGTCGATTGTCGATGAAACATAAACCTATTTTTTTATACTAATGGTACTGCTGCACTAAAAATTATTTGTTTAATTATATAATGCACCTAAAAACACAGAATATTAACTTGTAAAAAGCAAACAACATCCTATAACTATCATAATTTTTCTTCCTTTCTAACTATACAAAAAAGAGCCATTAAAAATTCATGTGTTTCCCATGAGAATAAAGTTTGAACTGGAAGCAAAATAGACAATTTTCTGTACAGAAAATGACACAGTATAATATGTCATTTGATAGATTAATACTTTGTCTTTCTATTGGTTATAAATAATATAGTATAAAGTGTCAGAGAAAACTATTAGCAATTTGTGTAAGAGAGGATGTGACAGGCAGACGTAGCAAGAGGAGTTTGATTTTCTAATTTATGACTCTGTAACCAATTAACCCTATTCGATGACGAGGAACCCACTTTGAGACTAATAATGGCTGGAGACGGCTTAAATGGGTAATGAAGAAAAACTTTAAAATAAGTTTAACATGACAGCAAATGTACAACGTTTCAACAAGGTTGACCTGATGATGACAAACCCTTGTCGAAACGTTGTACATTTGCTGTCATGTTAAACTTATTTTAAAGTTTTTCT
>NW_013669425.1:72003-81766 GCF_000517525.1 Limulus polyphemus
AGACCTATTGACATAAATTCATGAAATAGTAGTTCAGTGAAATTTTGAATGTGAGTCAACAAACGAGATCACATGGCCTTTCATGCATGACCCGTCTCGTAAGGGTTAACCCATTCCCTGTTTTAGGTCATTTAACAGTTTTAATGGATAAGCATATTTGACTACTTACCCAGCTAGGTATGAGTGAAGCATATCCTTCTAGTATTATTGAAAGAGAGTGGAGTTAAGAGTTTTAGCAACTAAAAATCCTAAATTTAAATTTTCTCTTGAGTGAAAGTAACTTAAAATATCATCCTTCACATGAGCTTTGAGTGTTACATGTGATGCTCATATAAAGCTCTCTTCTAATCTTATATGTTGAACCTAAACAGCCAGTTGCACTTGCCATGTCATGAGCATCAGCTGCATAACAAGTAATACAAATACACATATAATACTCAGGTGCTTAAGCATTATATCCTGTGAATAACACAATGCACAGGACAGGGATAAGGTTAAGGTATATTGTGCAAATACTCACTCATTTACTAGTTGCTATTAATTTGCCTAGGATATATTTTAAATTATTTTTATGCTTTATAATCACTACTTTAAAGTGATTAATATTTTACAAATCCCATGTTAAATTTATGTGAAAATCATTAAAGAATTAAGTGAGTGACTGCAGTTCATAAAGTGGTATTATGTGTATGTATATATATCTTAACTGTATGTATCATGCTTCAGGATTATCACTGGTGGTGGAGGTCATTCCTTGTGTCTGGGGGATCAGCAGTTTATGTATTTGCCTATGCTGTCTTTTACTTCTGGACCAAAGTATGTTTGTTTTTTTTCATTTTCTTTCTTTCATGTTTCTTACTACCTTATTTTGTGAGTTTCAGTATTAGTATTTTTGATAAGAAAACTGTCAACTTAGCCATGATAAATCAGGTATTGTAAAAAAGTATAGTACAAACAAATCAGTTTTATTTATAGAGAAACTAGTACTATAGTTAACATTACCTTTGTTCTAAATATCTAAATTCCTGAAAACTACAATGTGGAACATCACTAAACTCGCATAACAAAAATTAATTATAACTATTTAATGCCTGCCCTTTTTAAACCATGATTTCAGAAATGTTACTTCCACCGTTTCCTAACTTTAACCTTTAATACCCAGCTTCCAAGATTCTTGGCAGCTAACATTGCTTCCAAAACATGCTCCACTCACATTATAGCTATTACTCCCTGCCAGGGTTTCTTCCTTTGCCCATATAAGCATTGGTCTGATTTTTTCTCACTTGCTCCAGTCTTTTATACCCCACTTAATTGTCCTTGACACTATTTGTCTTGTGACTTCTCCACCTAAGTCAGTGCACCCTCTATCCTGGTACTGTATATAAGCACCTCATTGAGATAATGTTTTCACTTTTTCTTCACAAGGCATTCAGGAATGGTTTCTCTATACTGCGACTGTTAGAGACACTTAGAGCAATTTTTGCATCACCTAGTTGGTTTTCGTAAAAACAAAAAAATTTTTTAGTTCGGCAAGCTGATATTCGACATGAATTTTTGGATTATTATTTCCAGCACAGAGGCAAATCATGTCGCTCCTATCCCACCTCAGATATCTAGCATTGCTCAATAATCTGGGAAGGGGTCACTCTCGGTTGAAACTGTCAGTGATCTTATTTGTAGTAAGAAGGAGACATATGTTCGGTTCAGTGGTGTTCCTCCAGGGGAATCTGAGGTTGCAGTTGAGGGGGATCCTGGACATTCCGGAAAAAATTTATATTCGCTTTTTCCTGCACCTTTGGCCTGGCATGGCTAGGGTGCTTGACTCGCAAGCTGAGGTTCTTGGGTTCAAATCCCCATCCCACCAAATATTTCTTTCAGCTGTGGGGGTGTTATTATGCGATGGTTATTCCCACTATTCGTTAGTAATAGTGAGAACCCAAGAAATGGCGGTCGGTGATGATGACTAGCTGCCTTCCTTGTAGTCTTTCACTTCTAAATTAGGGATGGCTAGTACAGATAGCCCTCGTGTAGCTTTGTGCAAAATTGAAACCAACTCTTGCACCTTCTTTCATTCCATTTGCTTCTCAGGAGGCCACTTTAGGATAAGCATCCTCATGCTGTTTTTCTTCTGTTGGTGGCCTGGCATGGGCAAGTGGTTATGGCACTTGACTCGCAATTTGAGAGTCACAGGTTTGAATTCCCGTCCCACCAAATATGCTCGCCCTTTCAGCCATGAGGCATTATAAAGTGACAGTCAATCCCACTATTCGTTGGTAAAATAGTAACCCAAGAATTGGCAGTGGGTGGTGATGACTAGCTGCCTTCCCTCTAGTCTTTCACTGCTAAATTAAGGATGGCTAATGCAGATAGCCCTCATGTAGCTTTGCAAAGAGATTCAAAACAAACCAAACCAATCTACATCGAGTATGTGATGTTTTGGGTCTTTCCCCAGTTGCTTTTGAGCCTGCACCTTAATTGATGGCTGAAAGGTCTGGGAGCAAATTACTAGTTTTCTCTCCATCCACTGACATTGTGGTTCATACAGAGAGGTTTACTGCTCAGTTATGTGAAGGGACAGCTATACCTTTTCTGCCACAGTTGTTGGAACTGTGCCAGGTGGAAGCATGTTCCAGTTCACAAAGAATACATCTGCTCCTAAAAATTAGGGTTTCTAGAGTGTCTGTAGTTAACCAGAATAGATCAATATCCTCTGGTGTGACAGCAGTAAGTTTACAGACTTACAACTCTAAAGTCCTTCGTGCTGTTTTTTTAACACTAAACTTTCTTGGAAGACTCAAGATCACAAAGTCCACTGATAATGAGCTGGAACCTATGTTAGCGTGCACATTCATTTGATTGCCGGCTTCTACATTCATTCATATTTTTGTTGGCATCTTGAGATTCATTGACTCCAACAGGGGTTTATAGTTCCACCTCCTACTCAAGTGTCCTGACCCCCAACATCAGTCCCTCAGTCATCGGTACCCAGAATAGATACTATCCATATCCAAGGATTCTACTGCTCAGTCTAAACACCTCCTGCAGCATCAGTGACTATTGTATGCCTTCAGGGTCTCTGGGGTTTCAGATCCGAGAATGTCTGGATGTGTGATAAACCTTAACCATGGTTCTATGGGCACCACAGGTCCATAAGTTTGTATTAGTCATTCAGTTTCCATCTTCAACACATTATCCACTCAACCAGTAAGGTTTCCATCTCCTGCATTTCCTTGGATTTTGGAACTTAGTTTTTGACTTACAAGAGTTTGATTGGTCTGGGGCTGGCGAGAGAGTCTTGCCAGTTCTTCCTGGCTTTTATTCCCATCGGTTTGATGGGCACAAGAAGACAGGAGATTGGTGTCCATCCTTCAATCTTCATCTATATCAATTCCTAGATTTTCCAAGTGACTCAAACCTCACTCCAAGTTGGAATTTTTTACTAGGATTGTGATGTCCAATTTCCATGTCATTGGCTCATATCTGCACATTGCCATAGTGATGGCTTCCCGCCACTATTAGCATTTTTTGTGCATGAGGGTCAGGTACAGGAGTTAAGGGTTTTTACCATGAGCTAGCATCAGCACCATGTAGGCTTTGCCAAATCATATGACCCTTTTCTTATGGATGACTGGTTACTGCTGGCACCAACTTGTTCATTGTCCAAACGTCACACCTGGATTCTACTTTCAGAAACAACCAAGACAGGCTTCATTATCAGAGCTGGAACATCTATTCATGCTCCAATTTAATATGTCATCAGTCTGGATATTTTTTTCATCACATATCTCGACTCCCATCCAGTTCTACACTTTTCATCTCCCACTGCATAGATGTTTCTTTCTCTTTTGGGAATGTAGGCATCACTCAAACCCCTCATGCCTTTGGGATGAGCACACAAGAAATCCCTTCAATGGCCTTTATGTGACCAATGGATCATAAGTATTGATTTACTGGATTCCTCAGTTTCCTTATTCAGGATCGTTCTTTTCGATCTTAAGAGGTTGTTAGATCGGAACAATATTCAGATATGGGTTTCTCTTCTGCCACATCCTCCAGAGATCCATCTCTTCATGAATGCTTCGCTTCAGGGATGGGGTGCATATCTCAACAGTCAGGAATTCCAGGATCTATGCACAGAAGGCAAAGCTTCTCTACATAATGTTTTAGACCTTCTTTCTCTTCAATAGGTGATGTCTCATCGTCTGGACTTATTAAGGGGAAAATTGTCAGGCTTCACTCCAACAATTTCACAATGGTGTCTTGCTTTTCCCATCAAGGAGGCACTTGGTCCAGGGCTCTTTGTTTTCGAACCTTGCATCTCCTTTCTTGGAAACACTCCTATCATATCACCCTACTAGCTTGTCATGTTCCTCAGGTGATGAATGTTGTATCAGGTCCATTGTCTCAACCCAAACAGATTCTCCCATCAGAAGAGATGCTGCATTGCAAGGTTTTTATGGTGGATTGGCTCTTATTTTGAAACACTGATGATTGGTGGGTTAGCCACTCATTGGAACACCCAATTACTAGCAATTTGGTTTCCTGTACTTCACCCTCGGCTTTTGCAATGGATGCATTCCATCAGAAAAGGACATGATTACAACTCTAGACCTTCCCTCCAATTTGTATGTTACCCAAGGTACTAACTATAATTTGTTCCAACCCATTGTCAGGTCCTGTTGATAGCACCAGATTGGCAGTTACACCCTGGTTTCTGCTTGTGCAGTACCTTCAGGAGTGTCCACCTCTTCCTCTTTGGCCATCTCTGTGGAGGCAGCCTTGATCTGACATGGTACACTTGACTATCCAGAAGCTCATGCTTCAGGCATGGAGGTTATGCAGTCCTTCGTATGGCATTGGGGTTTAAATTTTAAGATTGCCATGTATTTGTCTCAGTCTTTGCTTAGTCCCACAATAGACATTATCAACAAAAATGGCACATGTATCGGCAGTGGTATATTGAGAAGAAGTTGAACCCACATTGTTCAGTAGTACCAGCCATAACTCACTTTTTGACCTGGTTCTTTGGCAAGGGCTTTCCATCTTCCACAGCCTTCCTGTATAAGGTGGCCTTATCGACTACCATTCAAAACTCAAGACAAAAAGTATTTGAGTCCCCAGTACTCTCTGACTTCTTCAAGTCGTTTTGGATCCTTTGTCCCAAACAACTGTATATTAACGTGGCATTACAGGCCATTTCTCAACACCCATTTAAGACCTTAGCCTGATGTACCATATATCATCTTTCCCTGAAGGTTTATTTTTGTTGCTGCTAACCCACAGTTGTTGCCAGTCAGAGCGGTTTGTGCTGATTGTGCACTGAACACTTTATCATTCTACCTACATCCTCAGACCGGTTCTTCTTCCATAAGACCCTGTCAGCCAGGGAATGGGATAAATTCTTTTCACCAGTTCATCTGGTTACTTTTTTTTTCGCTTCTATAACTGATCGGATTTCATTCATTTGTTATGTCCAGTGAGGGTCTTGAAGATTTTGTTGTTTGCATTAATGCCTTTAGAGATGCTAGACAGCTTTTTATTCATTGAGATCATTCAGTTTCCCAGGTTTTATATCCAGTTACATTGTGGGTACAAAATGCACTCAAAAAACGTTCAAATTCTAGTTTGCAGAGATTGCCCAGCTTAAATCATTTCAGTAATTATAACACCAACACGCTGGAAAATTTAAAGATTCCTACGACACATGTCCAACCTCTCTTCAACAAAAACACTTCTACTACCACCAATCATAAAAGCATTCCCCTTACACTTACGTATCACACATTCAACACACAACTAACTCATATATTGCTTAACAACTTTCACATCTTAATACAGGACAGTACCACCAGTCACGTTTCCTAATAAACCCTTAATTTCTTATAAACGTGACTCGTCCATAGTCAACTTCCGAACAACATACAACAACCATGTCACACAGAAATCGGTACGTACAGTTGCCAGAGGAGCAGATGCAACACTTGCCCTTACATTGATCATAGAACATCTGTTAAGGGCCCTAAGTCAGCCTTTACTGTTAATAGCCATTTCAAGTGTACATCTAAATGTTTAATTTATTGTATTATTTGTAACTACTGTGATTACATCTATATAGGAGAAACCAACTGTATGCTCTCTGAATGCACATGAGAAAACTTGCATAGCATTTTGATTAAAAATCTAGATAAACCTGTAGCTCGACACTCTAACAAAGCTAATCATTCCATTCTTAATTTCGGAGTAATTGCCCTAAGACATGCCCCCCTCCAACACCATTAAAAGAATCAGAATTGAAAAAGAAATCATTTTCAAATTAGGCTGTATAAGTCCCTCTGGTATCAACAAACATTTCAGTTTTTATAAATTTTAACATTAATTTTCTTTCTTTCTTTTTTAAATGGCTTTTTAATAGTTTTTTAAACTTTCAGATATTAACTGTTTAGTTATATATTTGTATAATTATATATTTCCTTCATTATCTCGTCACTATTTTCTTTAGCCTTGTTACATTGTCAACACTATATTGTTTATTTCTCATGTTTTTAACTCACGTTACATTCTTTTCTCGTGTATTGTTCACTTTCTGAACATTCTGCAGTAGTTCGTCACTATCTGTGTTCTGGCTTGAAAAAAGAGCATTTGGTCAAAACGTCCCCATTAAGTAAAACTAAGTTTTTAAGGTGTTTTATCTCCAAAAGTGTAATTTATATATATTGCAGTCCAATTGCCCTAGCCACCAGCGTGAGATATTGGGACTATGGTCCTATAATTCCAACCCTGAGCAGTGGAGTTTTGGCTATCTTGTTGGGACCTGGCCAATAGTGATGATAAATCATGTAAAATTCCACCCACAGTACACAAATTAAGTTCCAGGTGAAGAACATACCTGTTCTGGATGTACTGCAGTTCCTCCACTAGAGTGTCAATCTTCTATTGAGACACCCATGATCTATGCAGATGCTTTCTGTATGGATAATGTCTTCACTGGCCCCTCCACCTTATGAATGTGAGATTCTAGCTGTAGTGTGAGTAAAGGTAAGTATGTTTTGGAAGTTAACATTTTCTTAAATCGAAAATGTATTTCCAGTAATACTTACCTCACACTCTCCAGCCCTTTCTCCCCTCTAAGAGCCGGTGTTAGAGACTATAGATTGAGTCAGTTTCGAAAAAGTGATAACATTATCAGAATGAGGTGGTTAAATACAGTACCAGGATAGAGGGTGCATTGACTTAGATGGAGAGTGCCATGAGACAAATATTGCCAAGAGCAGTTAAATGGGCTATAAAAGACTGGAGCAAGCATAAAAAAATTTGACCAATGCTTAGATGGGCAACGGAAGAAACCCTGGCACTCGAGGTAAGATTTATTGAAAATACATTTTTGATTTAAGAAAATGCCAATTCTCATCATATTTTATTCAAAATTATAACTAGTGGATGAAACTGTTTAAAATTTGATAATAACATTCCGAAAGGTTTGTAGTTTCAGAAAAATAAAGTATTTAATTTTTATTTTTTGTACTATTTCTAATACAAAAATTCTTTATTTAATGTAGTTATTTGCACTTAGACTCTGAATAGTTCACCTGCAATGTGATTTTAATGTGGAATATTAAAGTATTAATTATTATCTTAGAGTTTTCACATTTCATTTGCATGATCTTTAGAATCTGATAAATGAATATCAAAAGTTCTTTTAACATAAATGTTTATATTTTATTTTCCATTTTATCTATTAAATCACTAACTCTACCTATTATCATCAATGTACATTGCAAAGAAATGGAAATATGTACATACCTTTTAGCTCTTTGTAGAAGTCTTTTGAAACTTGATTTTTTTTAATATGCATAACTTCACATCTTTATTTTTTCACTTATATTTTATCTTTAATTTTCCTTTCCAGTTCTTTGTCTTTTGCTATTTATGCCAATGCATAAACTGGTGCCTGTGGAGCTTTATAATTATTATAAGATGACTCCTGTACAGATTCTCATTTCATTAATGTTTTGCACACTCAAAACTCATCATCTGTGTATACACTTTCACAATCTAGGCAACAACAAGTTAAACTTATAAAAATCATTAAACCTTTTGAATATGATTTTTAAAACACAAATAATACATAATTAATTAAAAGATAAAAATAAGACCTAAATACAATTTAACTGTCTCTCTAACTATAGCATATTTAGGTAAGAAACTACTGTAAGTGCTATAGTCGATCAAGCAGAAAACAGTACTAATAGCAGTTACATGTACACTGTGAGGAAAACTGCTTGCCAATTTCAAATTAACCGTTAGTGGAGTATAGTGTTAACTGAGCTCTTTCTAATAACTGTATACATTTGTATCAACTAATTACATGTATGTTGGAAATCTCAAGGCAAAGTACAGAAGTTGGAAATGGCAGCTATCAAGGGGTTGAAAATTTATATCTGTTTTCCAGGCAAAGCAGCTACAGACTTTGGATCTCCTGTGTCAAATAGTTCAAACACACATTCGCTAGCATTTAGATGCTCATGTACATTGCCAGCTTATGTGGCTAAGAGTGAACTACTGCTAAAATATTTTTGTAGCGCATAGATCACATGACAAGAATATTGCAGTTTAAGTATTTTGGTTTAAATGTTTCCTTTGAAACAAAGGAATTATAACTTAGGTAACATAAACATTGTAATTATAACATACATTATCATTATTTATTTCCTGGACATATATTGATAGTAAAGTGGATTAATTAACCCTATTGTGGCAGGTCACATGGCAAAGGCCATGTCATCACGTTTGTTGACTTGCATTCAAAATTTCACTGAACTACTATTTCATGAATTTATGTCAATAGGTTTGGTATCAAACTGTAGATTATAATTAAAATTTTAGAACTATACATTACTCAATTTGTTAATTTAAAAGTAAATATTAAAAAACACAGATAAACCTTGATTTTTGTGTGACACATGGTATGTTAATGCAGCATTAGTTCAAATTAGATGTTTGTGAAGTCAAAATACTACGTCTATAGTTTCATACGAATTAGAAACTCAAATTACAGATTCTGACAAGCTAGAATATAGAATAAGGTCTTATCTTTTCTATTTACTAAGATATTGCTCACATAATAAATCAAACATTGTGGCACCCTGCTCACTTCCTTCGATTTTTGGAAACTCTCCCTTATAAACACTTACTTCTATATACAACATGAATAACCAATCAGAAGCTCAAATTGTCCCCCTAGTGGTTTTCTCAGGCTTTCTAATGTACCTAGCACCATTTCTTTCTTTTAAACCAAGATTTCAATGAGGTAGGTTGTGTCTTTAGTCTGCTCGAAATTTGATATTTTTTTAGACCCAAATACAACTTAGTTACTAAGTTTGATAAATTATAGTAGAATTCTAGGGTATTGATGTAGTAATTTATGATTTGTTAGTTACTCAAAAGTATATATAAAACCAAAAAAAAATATTTTGTTTGATGTCCTCCACATGCAAAATTTTTAAAGGCTTAGCAACCTAAATTAAGCAGCAACTGAGTACAAAGGTTGTACCTAGAAGAGATAATTGTTTGCTTTACTTCTTTATTTACTGTTCTATATTTTAGGAAAAATAAGTTTAAGAACTTATTTATAAATAGCAATAATGTATATACAATTGAAATGTGACAGCATTGTACAAAATACTAGTTGACTAAAACACAGCCAAGACAAGTTACTTTGTACAGACCTTATGTTATTTGATACAGTAACATGAGTGCAAGTGTG
>NW_013669425.1:82469-99330 GCF_000517525.1 Limulus polyphemus
CATTCTAGAATGAAAGAGGCATAAATTATGTTTATTTCCTAATTCTTCATGTTAGTTACGAGATCAGTCAAATTTACTGAACCCGTACAGAGATTAATTACTGAAAATAACAGATAACTCGGTGGATTTGACCAACCACATGACATCTTTGTACTTGTTTAAAGTCTTTATTGTTTTGATACTACTAACTTTTAATGTAGTAAGTATATCTTCACAAAATTTGGCAGATTTTCAGTAAATATTATAAGTCTTTCATGTTAAAAAAAATCACATTTTTTAATGAAATATTTTTAATAAACCAAACACAAATTTGTCCGTGAATATATCGAGTTATTTTTTTACTTGCCCGCGTGCAAAGTGATTTTTATGTTAAGATTAAAAATACTTTTCTTCATCTCAAAAATCTCAAATTTCATTTGTGTAATCTCTAAAACCTCCTAAATACACTTCAAATGTTTTTCAGTAAAACTTTATGTCTCATCTGTGATTTTCTCTACCCTAACTCTACACATGGTTGATCAATTTGACTGACTTCATAACCACCAAAAAAGAAAAACTCGAAATTACCTTTTTTTCTTTCTATAATGACTTCAAATTGTAACATGAAACTACATTTGTTTATCCTAAGTAGCTTTAAACTAGTAACAGTATACATCTATTTATAGTTAAATTTTGTTTTACTGCCCTTTTAACCATGTCTAACTACTACTAATCATGCCATTATAAGTTGTAATTCATTTGGGGAATGTGGAGCTCACATTAATCTATTGAATTACATTACCCACAAACTACTCCGAGCTACTTGCATTCGTGCCTCGTGAAGCATTTTTATTATATTATTACTTATTTTACCTAATATAACCATAACTAACTTAAAAAGTTTCCTATTTTTACATTTTAGTTACTTTCATAATAATAAATATAAAATGCACGTGAAAAACAAGAAATAAAGTTACCCAGGTCTTCTCTTTTTTTTTGCTATCGACTGTCGATGACACTTCACCCTACTTTATACTAATGGTAGTAACACACAAGATAATTTTTATTTAATTAAATAATGCACCAAAGAACATAGAATAATAACATGCAAAAAGGAGACAATTTCCCCTAACTATCAAAATTTTTCTGGCTTTCTAACTATGCAACAAGAGCCATTACAAATTCATCCAAGCTAGTCATTATCTTTCCCATGGGAACAAAGTTTGTACTAACAGAGAAAATGACAGAAAACAACGTAATATAATATGTTATTTGATGGATGAAAACCTTGGCTTTCTATTGGTTATAGATAATACAGATTTAAAGGTAAGAGAGAACTATTAAAAATTCAAAAAAGGACGATGTGACAGGTGGGTGTGGCAAGGGGGTTCTTTTTTTTTTTTGATGGTTCTGTAACCAAACAAGATTGAAGGCTGTAAAAACTATGGTTTGTCTGAGCAATGATGATTTTATAGTGAGTAATTTACATGAAATTTCATACTTATTGGAGGAGTGGTGAATAAAATAAAGATGAGAGGAGGCCTACAGAAAATATGTCACATTTCTCACATTAAGGGAAATGCAGGATTTTTAAAATATTACCTTATAAAATTAAGAACTTAAAACTTATATACTATTAAAATATGGATTATTAGCTACAATTTTATGCTATACTAATCGGTATAACATAAAGAAAACCTAGCGCCATTTCTTTCTTTTAAACCAAGATTTCAATGAGGTAGGTTGTGTCTTTAGTCTGCTCGAAATTTTATATTTTTTTAGACCCAAATACAGCTTAGTTACTACGTCTGATAAATTATAGTGGAATTCTATGGTATTGATGTAGTAATTTATGATTTTTTGGGGTTATTTGAAATGTATACACATGGGAAATTTCATAAGGCTTCGCAACCTACGTTAAGCAGCAGTTGAGTACAAAGGTCGTAACTAGGAGAGATAATTGTTTGCTTTACATCTTTATTTACTGTTCTATGTTTTAAGAAAAATAAGTTTAAGAACTTATCTCAAAATAGCAATAATCTGTATACATATATAATGGATAGTAATTGAAATGTGACTGTATTTTACAAAATACTAGTCGACTAAAACACAGCCAAGACAGGTAATTTTGTAAAGACTAAAGGTCAGTTTTGTATTATTGGATACGGTAACATGAGTGCACATGCGCCTCATCATTATAACTTCTGTATTGTTAGCCAGGCATGGCTAGAAAGTCAGTATAATAAAAATTATAGATATATATAAATGTATAATATTATGAGATTTAAGCTATTTAGATTAACGTTTTTGTTTTCGTGTGATAATCTGTAGTCATTCTAGAACGAAGTAGTTTAAAGCTACTAAGGATAAACGAATGTTTCATGTTACAATTTGAAGTCATTATAGAAAGAAAAAAAAGGTAATTTCGAGTTGTTTTTTTTATCGTGGTTATGAGGCCAGTCAAATTGACAAACATAGAGTTAGGGTAGAGAAAATAACAGAATAACAGTTTTATTGAAAACAAACGTTTGAAATGTATTTAGTAGGTTTTAGAGATTACACAAATAATATTTGAGATTTATGGGGTGAAGAATAGTTTTTTAGTTATAACATGAAATCACTTTGCACTTGGACTGGAAACAAAACAGACTCAATATTTTCATGAACAAATCTATAATAAAAATACTTCATTAAAAAATTAGATTTTTTGTTTATGAAAGACATGTAATCTTTACTAAAAGTCTATCAAATTGTGTGAAGATACTATTATAGTATAAATGCTTAACTCGTATATATTATACCTAGTCTGTCGCAAAAGGGTTAAATTCTGAATATAACGCAGTACAATATGCAGAAAGGAATTTGAAAATGGCACTAGGGGCCAAAGGGTTAAAATAGAGTAACTGTTTAAGATTTAGTTTCATTTCAGTTTCTGTCGGTGCTTAGTATGATAAAGCATTTTTATTGGTAGGAAAAATATATAAGAATGTGTTTAGTTCATTAGGAGTACAAATAAATACTTAAGTAACCCTGTTTGTTTGTTTTTCTAGATTTATGTTGGTCATAAAGTAAATGGATAATTTATGTTTCTCTCTTAGTTGGAGATCACAGAATTCATACCAACGCTTCTATACTTTGGCTACACCCTGATCATGGTATTTACATACTGGATTTTGACTGGAACTATTGGTTTTTATGCTGCATACACCTTCATCAGAAAAATTTATGCAGCTGTGAAAATTGATTAACTTTTGTTCTTAGTTTGAAGAATACAGAAATTGAAAATTGGCTGGGCCTAAAACACAACTGGATTTGTGAAGAACCAAACGATTGGTTACTTTTTTTTTTCAAATGCACTCTGGCATTCACAGATGAAATGAAAATACTTGCATGGGCATTGTGAAAAGGACACTGGAGGATTTTTGTTTTCGTAATTATTAAAGCAAGTTGCACTCACTTATTAATTGCCTGTAAATTGCTTTATTAGACTTCATTCCAATCTGGTTTAAAAGAATTTTTCGAAATTAAGTGGGACAGCAGGTATTTAAGGGTATGCATGCATTGTGTAGAAACTTAGTTACTGTCATTTTAAGGGGATAAATATTTAAAGCATCAAGAAGTAAAGAGTCTCCACATGCTTAAGCCCTGCTTTATATGTGTTGTTACTGGAACACCATGGTTTTATTGGGTTCTTGATGTTTAACATATATTTAATATCAGCATTATGTGTACAACAATACTGTCATGGTCTTATGATGGATGTCTCATATAGCATTATTGAACCAGTTATTAACTTTTCTTGTGCATTTTATAAATGGGAATTTTAATGCCTGTAAAAGTTTTTCAAAATATAACTTTTTTTTTTTTAATGTATTGAACTGCAATATCATACTTGGCTACCCTCTCTCTTAGTATTATATAAAGTAAGCTGTATGTTATTATTCTGTCAAGAAAAGAAATCTTCCTTAAAATAAAGTTTGTGAGATACATACTACAGCCTACTAACTTGCAATTGAAATTTATAGAAAATTTAACTTTAAAATAATTTAATAGTTCATACAAATTGTTACATCTGCCACTGAAGGTGGATGGAGGCTATGTTTTCATCCCTGTGTGTGTTTGTCAGCAAGGTTTCTTGAAAATGGCTGAATGGATTTAGACAAAAATTGGTATACATTTGGACTAATTTTAAATGTTCATTTAAGTAAAACCTTAAAATTATGCATTTAACAGAATCACCTCATAATCTTTGTTCTCATGTATCATTGGTCTGTTGTGATACATAGACATTGTTAATTCAACCAGCAAAAGATATCACAATTATTATGGTGAGAATATCTTTTTCCAATCAGGTGAAACAGGATTATAATTAATTATACTTGTCATAAGGCATTAGTATTGTGCCCATTATATTTTTTAACACTACATTCTTTATTTAGTCCCTTAAGGATTTTCAAGAATTAGAGGAGTGTTTAATAGTAGTATATTAACTATTCCAAGTTTGTCATATCCATTACCTACAACATGTTTGACTCAACACAGAGTTCATAGGCTAGATGGTGCACAACAAACACAGTAGTGGTCAAAACACCAGTTATATAAGCCATTTGTTACAACAATGATTGTTAAGGTGTGAACATCCTTTTCATGTCGATGAAGCATTATAGTAAATAATTATACTTGTCATATACCATCATTGCATACAGCAAGTGTTTGTCCCAGTCTGTTCTGTCTAGATTAACAAATTTTGCAAGCATCTGCTTGGTAGTCAGTATTACCTGTTGTAGCAAATCATAAGACTGGGGGTTGATGAGATGAAGTACAAGTATTCACCATGTCTAACACTATCTCACTGATCCATATGTATTTCTGTGCTCTGAATCATGCTATCCAGTTCTCAGCCAATATGTCCACAATAGTCAGTGTTAGCATATCGACCATTAGATAAGCTTTGGCCCACTTTGTGTAGTTGACAGCCATGAGTATGTATCAATGACCTCTTACAGTTTCTATAAATGGATCAGTAATATCCAAGGCTTTCCTATGCAGAATAGACCCAATAATTCTCTGTTGGAGTTTACCCTGTCTATTTTTTTTTCTGGGTAACACACACACCATAAAGCACTGACACTAATGCTTCACCTTT
The DNA here is from genome assembly GCF_000517525.1 of Limulus polyphemus. NCBI lineage: Eukaryota > Metazoa > Arthropoda > Merostomata > Xiphosura > Limulidae > Limulus > Limulus polyphemus. The sequence goes on from NW_013669425.1 coordinate 87,595, forward strand.
TGACCCACTCATAGCTAGAAGTTGTCAATTGTTAGCACAAGTGCAGGTTACACCTTGGTACTTTCTGGTCTTTATGTTGTCAAAGTTCCGAGTATTTCATACCAGTGAGCTTTGGGGACTTCTATCTGCATCACTATTGGAACATCATTCTTCATGGCTTGATGGCAATGGCACAGCCCACCTTTTTTGCATATATATATCTCCTTGTACAAGTGTCATAGGTTACATGTGTTCAAGCTGTCCTTCTCTACTTGTGCTGAACAGCAAGGAGCATGCATGCTAGGTCAGGGTTCTTCAGTTGCTTATCCTGGAGTTCCTGAAGCATTAAATTAGCATCCATCCACCAGTGTTGTCTTCTATTTCATGGTGTCCAGGTTCAGGACATTCAAATAACAGATAAAGTCTCACTGTGCAGTGAGATAGTCATCCACATTTGTGTATTTCAAGTCTGAGTGTTGAACTGACAAAGTCGATTGGAACATCTTTATCCAATGTGTTGTCATTCCCTCTGGATTTTAAACTTTACTGATCATTTCATATAGTGAACTTTGTACCATAAGCATATCACTAGCATATGTGATTATACTTTCCTCTTGGTCCTACAACTGATAACTCATTCAACCCCATTGTTGCTAGCATTGGTGTACAACAGAAATTTACAGATATGATGTGGATAGCACAGCATTGGGGCATCTACCAAAGCAAAATTTAGAGATTGGAATGCTTGATCGCATTTCTCACTCCATCTAAGTACACTTTCACGAGAACCACTGATGTTTCAAGCCTGCCATTTTATGTGCTGAAATATTATTTTCAGGTTCTCAGAATTGATTTTAAGTGTTGCCAAGCATCTCTCCCATTGCAGACCCTTGAGTGTAAGCTCCATCAGCCACTTGAAAGTAGCTGGTGCATTACACAGATGAATTGGCGTGATGTGGGATTTATATAGACTATCTTGTGCTAAAGTCATTATTAGCCCTCCTTTTGTCATTCAGCTCAACTCGCCTGTATCCAGATGCCAGATCCAGGGTGTTGAACCAATGTCAGTAGCCATGTGTTTGTTTTTGGCTGCAATAGGGAAGATGCATCACTAGCATTACCACTTGCTTTGGTTACTGTCTGAATTAATTAGAAGGCTCCACAGTTCTGGGTGAAAGTTGCTGACTGGGACTCCACCATCGCATTGGGCTGTTGGTCTCTGTTTCAGGATTAGAGAGCACTGTGCTAAATTGGGTAGCTTGTCATACAACCCTTCATGATCCCAAGTATCACAAGCTGTTGCTGAGGTTGCAAGGAACCTTTCAGTCCTGAAAGATACCTCACTGCATGGGTCACAATCTTTGCCTGTAGGTGCATGTTATCTCCTCTGCCAGGGAAGCAAATCTGATTGGCAAAGATCACTTTCTAGTAGTACATCCAGCCTCTCTCCTCTGGTCATCAATGGTCTGGACCAGAGCTGGGGTTGCTCTGCTCTGACTGACAACATCCTAGGACTTTGATAGAAACCTCTCTATATGATTTCACATTTACCATGTGCCACTCCACTTCAACAACCCTCAGTCATCCATATTTCCCTTCTGCTGAGATAGATCTTCAGGAATACTGTCTGCTCTAGTAGTCTTGGTACTCCATCATGAGCAAATCTCCCTGAGTTGAAGGTTGCAGACAGACTTATGAGTGAAAGCTCTATGTCAAAGAGAGAACTTCTCCTAGACCTGAATCCTTTACAATCATTTCTACTAAACTTCCTCTTGATCGTGAGTGCTTTTACATCCAGAAAGTGCCTTTCAAATTGTAAGAAGTGTTTCTTTAAACTCGATAAATGCAAGAAGTTAAGCAAGGGCTAGTACATTCATTACAGTACATAAACTGAAATAAATCCTAATGTCACTGTACCAAAATTTCTTCTACCTATCTACTTGTATTTTGAAGTGAAAATTGATTTCCCAACAAGTATCAACTATTTAGAATTGAGGAAAAAAAACAAAGCCAATTGTGCATTTCACAAATGCTTCATTTATTAATTACCACGGTTTTGCCAGTAAAGGCATCATTGGTTAATAAATGAAGTATTTATGAAATTATCTGTTTTTTCCTGAATTCTGTAATAATGGAGTTTCACCAAGTATTGATGATTTCAAGTATCAAGACTCGCTAAATACAGAAGATTAATTCAGGAAATAAAGAGAGTATTTGATAACATGAATGAGTTTTTTAGTGTGTATGAAAAATGAGACTGGACAAGTTTAACAAAATTAACATATTCTTTATTGTGAAACAGATAATAGAAAATGCAGGACATAGAAACGACAGTTGCTTCTGCTGGATGATGATTAAATCCACATTTATCTTTCTTTTGGAATAGAGTAGTGTTGAATTAAACATGCTGATTGTAAAGTATGCCCATACTTGAAGAACTCCAAGTAGAACTCTTAAATTAAGAAAATGCACTTAATTCTTTGGATAAATTCAGTTTATTTATACTGTCAAAAGTATCACCTCGTAACCTATGTTCTCTCAGAGCATTAATCTGCTGTAGTTCACAGACATGGGCAATTCGGCCAGCAAAGGATATCACAGATGCTGGTCCTTTCAAGCAGAATAGACATTATCTACTGTAGAGGACAAAGCAATCTCAGTGACTTTCTAGACTATCTGATTACGCTAAAACTGCATAGAAGTTATATTAAAAATGGAAAATTTAAAAATTTCTATGTAAGCACAAGCATGTAGGAAACGTACGATATGCCAGCATATCATAAATTTATATATGTAATTTATGCCTATTAAGATAATAAATACCGATGTAGTGACATCTAAGAACTGAATTTGCTGGGCATATCCTGATAGATGAGAATCCATTCTGTATGAATACTTGGTAATTACATGTGTAGAACTCCATGAATTATGGTTGTATGCAAAAGTAAATTTAAGATTTTTAGTCCCCAACTTAAGAAATAAAGTGTTGCCTGAGATATCATAGTGGCTTATGCCATTATACAGTTTATTTATGGTTAACTGGTATGATTACAGTCTCAAAAAATAATATATCCTAATACAAATCACTCCTCTTTTCAATTAAAATAGAGCTACTTCTTTAATGACACCAAAATATTAGTAGCTACAAGTGATTAATTTTGTTTTATCCTGTGAGTCATAAGTAAGATCTATCATCTATAGCAACAATGTGAAATCAGCCCAAATAGCCAAGATCTGCCTGGAGTGATAAAGTTTGAAAAGAAGTAAGAGGACAGGAACATCAAAATGAAAAGTCAACAAGACATTGATGTATCTTAAACAAGACATTGATATATCTTAATAGTTAATTTTTAGTATAATATTGTTTTTATAAAGATACCTACAAATAAAAAAAAGTGTTTGTTTTATATTGGGAAAAATCACAGTGGAGTAATGTTACAAGTGGTGCATCTTGAGATTATATGCTAGGTTATTTGTTATTTCCCATTTTTATTAATGACTCATAAAGAAATAATTAGTATATTAGTTAAATTTGGAGATGATTTGTAATATGTATTTCAAGTTCCAAGAATGCTGAAAGTTTGGCAGAGAGATTTAGTATGTATGGTGAGCTGGATGAATACATAGCAGTATGGTATAAGACAGTACTGTGGTATATGAATATACTATGCATTTCTCTCTTGTAATATTGTAGTATTTATTCTGTAAGTATGCGGGTTTCACAAATGCTTGTCAAGAAAGCTGTTAAGTTGATTTCATTCTAGCTGCCTTTGTTTTTTTGTTGTTCTCTTGTATGTAATACCTGTTTTGAGCAGGGAGGTTTTGCTGCAATAATAATGTTGTGCAAGGATGTCAAGCAATATCTTTCAATGGTCTTTCAAGTGATATCTAGGTTATGGCCTTACCAATGTTTGAATGAGAATAACATTCATGTTGGTAGTATTGATTGCTCTGGATAAATATGTTTTTTGTGAACTAAGGAACAATAGATTTAGTCATTCTGTTACCTTGGCTCTGGTTGAATATAGTGGATCCAGTAGAAGTCATTTTCCAATATAATTAAAATCAAATACACACAGTTTTTGTTTTTCATCTGTTATAACAAAGATTCTTCATTTCATGTTTCACTTTATGTGTGGTCTCTCTCTTTTATTCATCTTCATGACTCCGTTACTCTGAGATATAGAATATTTTATATTTAGTATCTTGACCAAATATCCTGTTACTAAGTAAACTTATTCCATTGTTCCAAAGTTCATTCTGTTTTACCTGGATATACTACAAAGTGGGTGGGGGGGGGGGGAAGAAGTTTGGTGTTGTGACCACAAGATATTATGTATACTGTCATTTACTCCTACTCATATATGATATAGGTTTTAAAAAGGCTTTCTAGTTAAAGAAATGACTAGAAGGATTTTCAATCTGGAGAAAGAGTTGGCTAATGAATGCAAATAATTGTCAGTAACAGCATTGTTGGGTTTAGAAGTCCTCTCCTGTATGTAGGACTTTTATTGATGCTTTAATGGTCCATGACTTCTATCTTACTGCAGCTAATGGCTCAGGAAGAAAAGCCACTAAAATCTAGTGCACTTAGAACAGCTGTCCATGCTCTTCCCAGAGAATCAACCTCATTGTGAGAGAAACACCGATAACTGGGGATCTGGTGAGTTTGAGACTGGGTGGGCTGGTCTGTATAGGACCTCCAACCTTATACTAACCAGATCTGGTCAAGGCCACCTGAGAACGTTGGAGAGACTGGGGGTATAATTGGTGGACAGAGTCTGCCAACTAGAGCTATCTCATCAGTCGGTGAGACAGTGAGCACTAAATGACAAAATGAATTAATCGTGCATGGGGCAATGGTGAGCTTCCCTGAACTGGGTGGTATACTGCTGAGATAGCTGTGGATCATAGAGAAGCTAGTGACTGGGCAAAACCAGTGAATGAACTCTCCAACACACCTAGTCATTTAGTCACACTAGAGCAGAGGCCTACCACTTGTCATAATGTCAGGGTTCCTGAGAGTCACTACCACACTGTGCCCACTGTCTCAATAAGGTGATGTCTGGGAAGTTGTGAATGAGAATGTATGGGCATGGTCATGGGTCCCCTTGAGTGAACATCACAAATAACCGACATTTAAGGTACAGTGAAAGAGCATTTGGACTATTATCTGAAGTATTTCGTACAGATACTCTATAAAGGCTATAAAATACCTGGTTGTGAGTTTAGACAGTTTGACCCTAGACTGCATCAAGCACTTGAATGAGGAACATCTATGAGACAGTCATTACTGAGTTGCACCAGAGATTCAACCTATAGAGCAATCCATTGGGCCAAATTCAAGGCTCTAAAGAGGGGAATTACAGAAAGCTCGACTAATTTGCATGGTCTTACCCTGCAATGGCTTCAGCAGATTGCAATGATATCCTCATTAACAAGGTTGTTGGAGGACTGCCCAGCAAGACTGCATTATCATCTGAATGTGAAAGACATTCCCACCTTAACCGAGGCAATTTGTCACGATGTGCCACAAAATTATAACTTTGAGCTAGTTGCAAGAGAGAAAGAACCCTGTAGTGGTAGCTGCAGTAACTTCACCTAAAACAGACTATTCTTCCCAGGCACTCACACTGCACCAGCTGAGATTTAACCAAGCAACTACAGATCCCATCTTTGCAATGCAACCAAACTGGTATCCATTGGATGGGCAGGGCTATCCCAATCCTTACATGATTTATATGCCACATTCTCTTCCTTTACCGGGACATTAACCTAGAAAGGAGAAGCAAAGCATCTTTGCATGTGCAACATTGGGTCATTTTAAAGTGAATTACCCATATCTTCTTATCAGCAAGGTAGACAAGGCTGTTGAGTTTGACTGATGGTGCAAGAGAGTCAATAGTAGGTTGTAAATTCTTCTGTTACAGCTCTGGTAAGCTAAAGGAGCCCAAATCTGGCCTGGGTACCAGCTATGGAGAGGAGGTGCAGTGGGCAACTTCCATCAAAACGTGATGGTCAGTTCAGCTCTCTCATGGATGGATGAGTCTTGATAATTGCCTGTTAGAATACAATTACAAGAGATACAAATTTCTCGCTGATACAGGAGCAGCCAGTACGCTGTTATATCTTGCAGTATACCAAATAATTCAAGTGAAACCACCTCTCAAGCAAGTTGGCACAAACTTCATTCTGATGAATGGAGAATAACTAGACTTGTGAGGTCTGGGAGGTTTCAATTACAGAATCAGTATTGGTTTTGTCGACCTCAGTTGTAGTATCAGCATCCTTAGAATGTGTGTATTTTGGAGCCTGTTGGTAAGTTTCATCCATGCAATCAGCAAAAAAAAAAATGTTCTCTAGTAGTTATGTGATGTTGGCCACACTGACAACGGGAAAAGTGGACTGCATGACAGTATGTGGGAGAGAAAGACACAACACCCCTATGTACATGAATGATATTTTTGTAGTTTATCCATTGGTGCTGTATAACTTAGTTATAGAGCTCACACGTGAATTAGACTGTTTCCTGTCTAGAAAACAACCAACATTAGTGTAGGAAGTTATCTGTACAAGGGAGATGAAGCTCCAATGTTATTCTGCAGTTGTAGATGATCAATTATCCAGCTGCATAGATGGATGGTTATAAGCATGATAAGTGAATTGAAATTACCTGATCCTAGCATTAACATTAGGATTGTGCTGCATCTAAAAGCAAATACAAAGATACCAACATATCTGAGATCGCTAGGATTGTTCATCAATCTAGGCTCAATACAGCAGCAGCAACTCAGTGACTTGTTGGCAGAATATGCCGGTATAGTTATAGGACCAGATGGCCAAATGGATCAAACAACATTTGCACAACATCACAGATGCAGGTATCACAAGTCTGATTAAACAACTTTTGCACAGGCTTTCCTGGAGCACTAGAGATGTAGCCAGCACTGAATACAGTTAATGTGAAAAGGATGGAATTATATAGCCTTCAAAGAGTGCATGGTCATCTGTAGTAGTGATTGTCGGGAAGAAAAAGATAAACCACGTTCTGCATTGATTTTAGATGAATGTCTGGTTTAATACAACAGACCCAAAATCTGGACACTGACAAGTCAAACGGGGTGATGAGAACAGGCCTAAGTCTGCTTTTTGCATGAGAGAAAGCTTGTACGAGTTTGGTGTCATGCAGTTTGACCTGTGTAATGTGCCTGCCACTTTTTAAAGGCTAATAGAGCTTAAACTGATGGGGCTGCAATAAAAAAGTGTCTGGTCTATGTCAATGATATTTTGGTATTTGATCACACATTTAGATTCTGTGGTTGAAAACCTGAAACTATATTTCAGTGGATAATAAAGTAGGCTTGAAACTGAAACTAGGAAAATGTGCAGTCATGTATATGAAAGTAGAATTTCTAAATCATATTGTGGATAGAGGAGGAATCTCCATGTTCATGTTACAATAGCAAAGGTGTGAGGTTGGCTTCAACCTGTAATCAAACAAGAAGTCCACAATTTCCTTGGTTCCTTCTCATATAACAAACGGTTTGTGGACAACTTTTCCAAGATTACCTCACCATTACTGCCTCTTACTAAGGTAAAGGTGCTTAGATCTAGTGAGTAATGCAGTCAAGCATTCTAGTCCATGAATTATGCTATAGTAGAATCCCCAGTGTTGGCATATCTACAAAAGGATTGTGAGTTCTTCTAGACACTGATGCCATTGATCGTGCAATTTGGGCAGTGTTATCACAGTTGGAGAATGGACTAGAATATCTAACTGCATACATTATTTGTATACTCATGGCTTCTAAACATAGATACTGTATGATGAAGAAAGAACTGCTTGGAATTATAGTTTTTGAAAGCACTATTTATATGGTAGAAAGTTCACTATTTGGATGGACCATACTTTTCTAAAGTGGTGATGAGCTTTAATACACCTGAATGGATAATAGCATGCTGGATAATAGTGTTCCATGAGTATTATTTAATCATATAATATTGCCCAGTCCAACAACATAAAAATTTAGATTGATTGTCTCACTGAACAGTGAGACCCTGTCTATTTATTATGTCTTGGTCTTTGAGACTGTGTAGGAGTTGTGATTTCACTATTAGATGGATTCCACAATTAATGCTTTGGGAAGAGCAAGTGAAGGACCCAGATCTAGCACAGGTGTCGTGCAGTAAAGTGTGTTGTATGATTGTTGTCAACCACTGAACAGTATTTCTCGGCGTGTGTTGCAGCCAGGCCCACCAAGAGGAGGGGGCAACTACCCTGGGGCTCGTGCATGCCCAAGGGCCCATAAAAAGTGCCCCAACTTTAAAGTCGACTTTTTAAAAATTTGCATACTCATCAGCTAAGAATTCATAGACCAGAAAAACTGATGCGAAATTAGTCTACAAGCCAAGTTCAAAATGGAAAATAGCATAACTTTGGACTGAATAAAGGAATTTCCTTAATTATCCAATTAAATGAACAGATGTTTACGTTTTTTCTTTTCTCAAAATGATATTGTTGATTTTTAAAGGCCTTTGTCCACGGAAAATTTCACAAAGGAAATCGGCACTTTAATCCGTAACTTAGTGGTATTAAAACTTAAAATATTGCTAAAAGTCTAGAGCTTCCCTCTTGGTCTCCCATCAGAGGCTCAGCTCCTGGATACCGCTAGTGGCCCGGGGCGACCCGGGACCCGCCGCCACTCTCGAAGGCCCTGGTTGCAGCTTGTGGTTCCTGGAGTTTTGAGGCATGGGATTCTCCATGCTTTGCATAATATTAAGACTGTAAGGAATTGAGGTTTTTCTAAATTGGTTATCTCTGGCTGCATTCAAATTTAGATGTTTAATACTGGTTTGAACACGTACAGTATGTGCCATTCAGAGTAAAAGCCGAATTTTAATGAAATGCAAATAACTTTCTGTTCTCCTCTGTAGATAATATCACTGGTCCCCTCTTGGAGATGAAACGAGGTCACTGATGACTTCATGAAGTGGACTGAGGCTTATCCACTAGTCAATACAACTGGACAGTCCATGCCTAATGCACTGGATTGGTCTAGTTCGGAGCACCTGGAGAAATGGAGAGAAAATTAAGGAGCTACTTTTAAGAGCCAACTTTTCTCTAGTTGCACTTTTGACTATATCACCCTAAGTCTGAAGGTTTAGTGGTATGGGTGATACAGACTGTCAAGCATATGCTTGATCAGTTTGTTAACCTTGACCAAACCAACTAGGATGGAAATTAACTGAATAGAGATCAACAAGTTGTTTGCTGAATATTTTCATGTTCAGCTAAGAAATCTTACTCCATGTAGATGTGATGTGATGTATGGTCCTCCACAGAGGTGAAATTCTCAAAAAATTAGAGGTACTCAGCTAGGTGAAGTGGACATGTTTTTGAAAACGGAAAAATCTACATGTAAACACAGAAAATGACAACGTAGCTCAAAAAGTCCCAGTACTGGTACCACCTTAAAAATATGTTCCGGTATTCAGTACTGACAGAATTTCACCCCTGGTCCTCCACCTAGTGTAGATGCCTTAGTTGACACACGCGAGTTGTTCATCAACAGTTAGGAAAAGCCAGCATATAACAGAATATGTGTTATGGTAAGACAGTGAGGGAACAAAGCAAGAAGTATTTGTCTATCAGTGGTGTTGATATGTGACCAATCAACCTCTGGAGAATTGGCTTGATCATGAGCCAGATAATAATAATGTAGTCAAGTCAGACGATGACCACCTCCCACCCTGAAGATAAGGAAGTAAAAACTGAAAGTACATATATTGCTGTTCAGGACGAGTCAGATAAGTAAGTGCCAGATCTAGAGTCAAGACACAGCTCTAATGGCCCAAGGAACTGCCGATGACGACCTCCCAATTGATATAGCTGAGTAAACCTGATCAGCAACTGCTATGACAATCATGCAATTCAGAAATAAATAACTGAAAGGAAGGTAATTTTCACTTGATTGTTAGAAAGATTGGATAATTATTGCCAGAAGATGTAAAGTCTAGTGCATTATCAATCTGCATGACTACAGATTAATAGCTAGGAGTTCGAAAACTCATATGAAAGCATTGAAAGGGTGTTGCCACCCTTGCTTTTGAGCTATCTAGTGGTATTGTAAAGTAATGTGTATGCAGTATGTTTTCGCAAGATTGTCTCAAATTCGGACATTTTATTGGTTGCATGAGCTTTGTGACCCTTACTTTCCAAACTGTAAAATATAGCTATAGGATATCAGATGATAATTACTCAACTAACTTAATTTACGATGCCTGGTACCAGTAAATGTAATTTCTAGTGCATCAAATAGTTTCTTCTTCACTATGGATAGGAAGTTGTTTTCAATTTCTAAAGTATTTATAGAAAAACGTGTTTGAAGTTAAGCACAAAGCTACATAATGTGCTCTGCCCACCACGGGTATCGAAACCCGGTTTCTAGCGTTGTAAGTCCGCAGACATACCGCTGTGCCACTGGGGAGCTTATAGAGAAACATTTTGATGTCACGATAAACAAAAGATACAAAATTCCTTATTCACAGTAAGCACAATTGAAGTGGATAGAAGTTTAAAAAAATCAGTTGGAAGGGCTTTGTGACTTTTTGCTTTCTTAGCTATAGAGTGATTTTTCCGAAGCAAAACATTAAAGATATTTGATGAGAATCACTCACTTGATCTAGCTGATTAGTGAGAGATCTATGAAGAATACCACATAATTTTCAATAGATCTTTTGTGGTACACCTGAAAGGCAAATACTCTTCTATATGCAGTGTGTGAGTTGTGTTTAGTAACAGTGTGTATTGGTAGGTACTTTAGTAACAGTACAGATATTAATACAAACTTCTGAGAATTTTAGTTTAAAAGTTTTAGCTTATCTGCATTCTGTTGGTGGTTATTTAATTTGTGATGCCTATAGAAATTGCTCAAGATTGGCGGCTTGCAGGTAGCCGTACTTTACTAAATCACAGTTACTGACCATTACCTTTGGAAAGTAACCAGGGATAGTTACATTGCAATATCAGCAGGAGCCAGAGGCAGTCTGTTGAAAGCTTTTAGTGTATTTGACGACATGTAATGTACATATATGTGAATGTCAATAAGGTATATAAATGAACTCGTGGGTGTAGTTCAACACACATGTGAGAACATTATATAAAATCACAAATTGTATTGTAACGAATTTGCTGTTATATATTTATTTTAATGTCAATGTTTGTTTGGATTAAGTTTATATTTAAATATATGCCTAGCTTATAGTGTTACATATGTATTGTGAAACTCCCGCCTATTCTCTAGAGTTGTAGAAGATTCTCGAGGGTAAGAATCAAAAATATATGTGTCTACGTAAACGCTTTAATTTGCACTGTTACATAATCTTAATTTTCTAGAAAACGTTCCCACACCTATAAATATAACTAACGCGCCGCGCCAAAGGAGAGTGTCTATTATTAGTTTGCTATAATCAGTGTGCTATAAAACTTCGAAAGCTACAACTGTGATTTTTATGACGCTTATCAATCGGAAAACTTCATATTGTTATGTCTCCGTTTGTTAATTAACTTTCCGTAACTTCGTTCCGACGAAACTTTAGCAACACAAGTCCTTAATTAATAAAACTGGTTTATTCTTTCCGAATATAACTTTACGATACACTTAATTTCAAGAATCGCGCTAAAACAAACGCTATAACAACGACGTGCTCAATATACTCTCTGACTGCAGATCAATTTACTCACTGTCTACACACACA
>NW_013669425.1:99340-107221 GCF_000517525.1 Limulus polyphemus
ACACTAGTCACGTGACCTCGCTGACGCAACAATATATTTGACCAGGAACCTTTCCAAAGTTCCATCATTACAAATTATTTAACTTCAGTGGATTCTCATCGGATATTAGTATTTTTACGAAAATATTACCTAATTTCAACGGTGGAAAACCTAGCGTATGTGGCCAAGGAATTAACACACGGCCAAGGAAGCTGTTAAGTTGATTTCACTCCAACTGCCTTTGTTGTTCTCTAGTAGATAATACCTGTTTGACCCAGGAGAATATTGATTGAATACTGCATATTGTGCAACGATGTCGACAGCAGTATCCATCAGTGGTCATTCAGGTGATATTTCAAATGATCACGCAGTCACGTGGGTAGTACTGGTGGCTGTGGGTAAATATGATGTTTCTTGTGAACAAAGAAACACTGGATTTAGTCAGTCTTGTACATGAATTCAGCTTAAATTGATGGATATAAAGTTTCAGTTGAAGCAATTGTCATGTGTAAGTAAACACAATTTGTTATGTGTTTCACTTTGTGTCGTTTCTTTAATTCATTCATTTTCAGTGGTCAGTTACTCCAAAATCAGTGTCTTGACCAAATCCTCTGTTATTAAATTAACCTATCCCATTAATCTAGTTAATTAATTTTTACTTGGATATACCCGTGTTTCCTACTCGTTAGTTAATATGTAAAATTTTCAAAACTTCTATATTTTCTTTAGGTTTAGTTTGAACACAGAACGTCACTCAAGTAAACACATCTAATTTTTCCTGGTTATATCTTTGCCTGGAACTTAATTCTAACTGGATATTAATCGAGTTTCCTTACAGTAAAGATAGCTCAGAATAGAAGGCTGTTTTTTTCTTTTGCCAATTTGGTTAATGGCCCAGGGTATCTCAACCTTGTAGTCGAGTTGTTTTGGATGGTCATATGTACGATGTGCAGGTACATACAAACCTGGCTTTCTTGTGCTTTGTACTTAAAGCCAAGTTTGCCCCAGTAGGAGGAACTTTTGCAAACTTTTTGTATTTCTGCAGGATTGACAACTTGTCTCCGCATTATGACATTTACACAATCTAGTAAAAACTGTAATAGAGCTGTGTAATTTAATCATCTACCTATGAGCAGTGATTATATTCATCAGTATCACATAAACTAATTGTTAATCAAAATTATGATTAAATTGATTACTTGAAATTAGCATTTTTGATTATTACAACAAGTTTTCATTAAATTGAGTTTGTTTAGCTTTGGTGATTTGGGTAACTCATGATATGATGATTTCAGGTTCGATTCCCATTGCCACCAAACTTATTTGCCTGTTTTTATTATGCCATAGATACTAAGGCTATCTGTCATTGCTACTAATTTTGAACTGCTGACTAGAGGGAAGGAAACTGGCTGACAGATTCTGCCACCAATTTTGTTATTCTTTTTTTACCTTTTAGATCTGCTGCATGGAGAAAAAACAATTGGATAACAGCACCTGTCACAAACTTTTTCTGCTTATATGTACATTGGTTTGAGGAACTGATTAATGGGGCTGTCAATTAATCAATTATCAAATGCCACTAAGTGCCCAGCCCTACATTGTAACTTAGCTTTTTTTAGAATATTTGTATTTAGAAATAGAAAGCTTATAACTTCAAAATCAGAAGCATCTATTCTACTGAAAACTTTGACTAACAATGTTGATATCCATGTCCAGATACTGTGCTTTATTGTTAGTGAAAGAGCTTTTTCCAGAGTATATTTTGGTGAATAAATTTGCTTGATAAAATCAAGTAAACTTTGCCAATTAGGTAAAAAGATATCATCTATATACCTACAAGCATGACTGATGTGCAAAGCTTTTTGATTATAGTCTTTTTTTTTTACTAAGGTTTGTAATGTATGAAATTTCAAGTTTGATTAAATATAAGTCTACAATGTGTGGGTTTAAGTTACCTCCAACACATGTAGGCATCTTTTGAATTTGTTGGAAGTCATGGTGGCTGAACTGTACAAAGATGTTGAGTAAGAAATACCTAACTTGTTAATTATGAGTATAAATTTTATGAGTAACATTGTCAAAGAAACATTTGTGTTTACTAACACAAAGCATTAATTTACCAGAATTGTTAAATGATCTCGAAATTATAGATGAAATACTCTTTTTAATTTCTGCAATTGGAAGACATGTGAAAAGGTTATTAAAATCAAAAGCTTCCATTGTTTTATCCACAAAACTTTTAATTTTTTCTTTACACTCACTGGAGTTACTGAAGATAATGAATAGGTTAATATCAATTTTTTCTTTAATAATATTACCTCATATTACAGTATGTGTTTAAAAATTCTTTAATGTATTTCAGATCATTACCTGTAGTTGATAATGTCTTTGTCTGTATTGACATGTTTATATAGCTTATTACCCAAAATTTAAGTGTTTTCAAATTAAACCCTAGTTCTTTACATAAAGTTGTAACATTTTCAAATTAAACCCTAGTTCTTTACATAAAGTTGTAACAATTTTTTTCTTAGGTATAAACAAAGTTATCAGATGCTTTGCCAGTGGGAATGATGCTGTACCTACTATAGAAGAAATCTATACAGTAACTTCTTTCTTATTCAAAATTTATTTAATATTGTTAAATATTGACTTTCCTTAAATATTACATGTATTTATGGATTACAGTTTTATTTAGCTATTCCTTAGAAGTAATCTTAATGAAGCTTTTTTTTATGATTTCTTTAAAACTTTATTGAATGATTCAATAATTGCTTTTATAGTTTGATTCCAATGAATTTTATGACATTCCTAAAACTTAGGAATTTTTTTCATTAACTGTTTCAAATAATCATTAATTACAATGTCAAAGTTACTAGGAAGTACATGGTCAATAGGAAAATAAATATTAGGAGATAAATAACCATTTGCAGTGAGAAGATAAAATGTGAGGTAATTCCTTATTGATTATGTTATCTAACAGATTATTAAAAGTAGTCGGCTGCCAATGACCCTCTTGCAAACACAGTTAACAGTAGCCCGGGTATTTAATTTTACAACTTGTATTAAAGTGAATCTTACTATAGATTCATATTTAACTAGGTTACATGACTGAATTTAAGACTGCTAGAGGTTTATTCTTTAAATACAAAACATGTACGTGTATGTAAAAGTAAAACAAAAATTCATAAATCTAGATGACAATTTCAAAAGAATATTGTAGGTAGTAAGACCAGAAGACACAAGTTTAAAATATGAAACACTTGTACATAGCAGTGTTATTTTCCTAACAGAATAGTCAGCCTATGGAATAGTTTGTCTTCAGGTATGGTACATGCTGCAAAACTGAGTAAGTTAAAAGAGGAGACTGTATGAATATTTTACATTACAAGTTTGTATATAAGAAGAGGGGTTTATGTAACCTGCAGTTAGGTGGTAGTAGAAAATAAGATAACAAAAATGGGCCTTGGAAATGAAAAACTACATTTATGAAAATAAATATTAATTAAACCATGGCAGCAAAGATTTCTAATAGTGAACACTTTAAAGAATAAGACAGAAATTGTAAAGACATTTTGGAAGTATCTCTTCAACTGTCAAATGCTTTTAATTTTTCAATACCTAATAAAAAAACATGCAAAATAAAAATGACAGATAAGTCATCCTCTTAAGTTCACAATGGTCAGCCAAAATATGGCTACATTTTCTAGACTCATGATATTACACATACATTACCATCATAAAAATGTCTGTACAATCACATTTTCTTTCTAACCTTACTGAACAACAACAATCACTACAGCTCTTCAATAAAAGACTATAAGATTCATAATTATAAATCTTATTTTCCCTTCATTTAAGAAACATGTTAATACAAAACCTAGCTTCAAAGCTGTTTTAACTCTAAAAACAGTTATTTCTCAAAATAACACTTAAATTGTCACTAGTTTGATATTTTGCATTAAACTAAAATTTAAAATTACTTTGGTGCACAACAAGGACATACAATGGTACACTACTGCATATAATGATTATTCTTTAAATACAAAGCAACATCTATGTAAAAGACAAAAATCATTATTTTGGAGGTAACATTTATTATATTTTGATCCAGAATATTTTGAGACTTAAACTTCATGTAATCAGTACATTTACAACAATGTTTAATATATATATGTATTTTAAGTTAGCAAATATTTGCATATGGCATAACAAATAACATAATTCATAATTTTGCATTATTACATATGCTTGTCAAAACTTGATTTTAGATGCTTCATGTCTGAAATATATATCTTTACCAAAACACTTCAGTAACGTGTGAAAATAAATTTTTCTATCTCAACACTGGACTGTTAGGGCTTCTCGTATGTTTAAAATTTCACAGCTGCATTTTAAACTTAATTTACAAGTTCTATTACCAATTGAAAATATTTTCTAGAAGAGGTTGTCATGTGGCAAAAGAAAAACTATATGAAAACAATCTTGAGTTAAATGTGTATCAATATTGTAAAGACTTATATAATTTCTAATGATTATGTAATATGCAAACAACTTCCAAACCAAACAAGGGTATGGACAAATGTCTTACCATGACACACAAAATGACAGACCTGAAATTTTATTTCTTGAGGTTTCCATTTTTCTTTAGATAAATGATTAAAAAAAACATCTATCAGAAAATGTTTATTCAATTACAAAAGTTCATATACCAATCAGCCACTTTCAGAGTTTCACAGCATTGTTTATACCAAACTAAAAAACATTCAAATTTATGAAACCTGTATAAAATACACCACTCTACAAGTAAAAGTGATACAGTACAGAACTAGATAAAAAAAAAATACACTAGAGTAAACTAACTAAATTCATTCTATTTATCAGTCTGTACTACTAGAGTTATGATTGCATTTTGTTTTACAAGATTTTTTTTTATGATGCTTACTCTTTAGCTTATGTTTACTTTGTTTTTTCATCTGTTTCTTCTTTTTTTTAGGAACTTTGGTACTGTTAGTTGACTCAGTGTCTACATCACTCAATGACCCAGAATCATTTGACGTTTCTGGTGTTCTGGATCGGTGTCTTTTTTTTCTTTTCTTCTCTCTTTTGGTTTTTGCTGTCTTTTTGTGTTTCTTTTCCTTTTCACTCTGAGAATGTAAACTAATCTGTTGCAAAGGTGATACAAATTCCTCCTCACTGTCTGATTCTGAGCTTGTTGAGCTTATGTCCAATACAATATCTTTATTAGGATTCACCTTTACAAAGTTCCGACACTGGTATGTAAAATGACCAGGATATCCACACTTTTGGCATGCAGGCCTGACATGGTCAGATGTCTGATTAGTAAGTCGTGCCATCAAGTCTTTTAAACTATTCTCCATTTTGTAATGTAGCTTGTAATTAAGAATTTAGGTTACAAGTTTGGATTGTATACTACTTGCCAAGTCAAAATGTTAGTAATACTAATAATGAAGATTTTTAAAAATTTACTAAATATTAAAGTTTATAATAATATGCACTTGGGTCAAGATTCTTACTTTAAAAATTTAATATCAAGCCAAACCCATCCACATAAGTTTTATACAACACTAAAATAAAAATTGATATCAATATCAAGCTGAGCAATTAAGACCACACACAAATCTGCGTATCACTGTCTAATTCGAGACAAGCAAACAATCCACGTATCATATATTTAATCGATCGTACTGGTCACAACACCTATGTACTTCACTATAAAACTCCACTGAAATACTTGCCTGTGCTTATAGTTATAAACATACAATAATTTGTTAAATTATGTTATATATTATAAGCCTATTTTACCTCAATTAACAAAAAATTTCAGCGACTATTGTGGCGTCATCTGAAATGCTTGAATTTCATAAATTACTTTCTTTTTTCATTTTATGCCATCTACTGAAAGAAATTGACCTTTGGCGGCTAAGTGATATTCCTTAAAATTATATTAATATTCTACCTAACTGGGGAAGGAGTGTTTAAAAAATAAAATATGCTCATTTTTATACATTTTATTACATAATGCATAACAGTGGAAATTGTAAGTGGATATAAGTACAGATGTAGATATTTGGTCCTGGTGTGGAAAGGAATACTACAAGTTTGTTGGTTTCTAATAGTTTGTTCATTTTAAAGTGTAGGTTTGATTGTTCAAGATATTCGCACGAAGCTACATAAGAGCTGTATGCGATAACTAGTTTTCTGAATTGATTTGTTTAAGTTATAATCGTTGGTCGGAATTTATAAAATCGAAATGAGCCGAATTCGAAAAAAAATTCCAATGAGTTCAACTGCGTTGGTAGAATTTTGTTTACAACTCAGTTGGTCGAAATTTCTGTTAAAAAATTTAACTGCTGTATTATTTTATGAAACAGGGACACAAAATAATCATGAACCACCACTATTGACATTTTCAAGCGTTAAGCGATAAGTTATAACAATTAACTAATATGATTATCCGTTTGCCTTGAGAATGCATCAGTTGCTGTCACCCAATTGAACGAGTAATTTAAAATCACTTTTGTAACCTGTGACGTTCATAAACCCACTGAAAAAAGGCGTAAGCCGAAACGTCGGGTAGAATACAAAACCTTTTATTAGAAGTTGTTTGTCATCTTCATTGCAGATGAGCAGAGCACAATTTTCAGTGAAAGTACAGGCCTATCACGTGGATTTAATTTTAGGCACTACTTTGTGGACAGTAGGTCTAATGTCTTCAAAGAACTAAAAAAAAACACATACTGCACATACTACTGAACATGACTTCGTATGTACAAAAAAACTGGACTGTCAATTATAAAAGAACTAAAAAGTCACTGTACTAAGCTTTTCATTAAGTTAGGCAAGACTAGGTCTAGTTTTCACGACAATGCAAGGCAAAGTGCTGGAGCTATTTCGGACAACTTTACTTCAGAATAAATCCTGTCATGGCTTAGTGGTTAGAGCGCTCGACTCACAATCTGCGCATCGCGGATTCAAATCTCCGTCATACTGAACGTGTTCGCACTTAATGCTGTGGGTATTATATGTGTCGCGCAACCACACTATTCGTTGTAAAATGAGTACCCGGGAGTTGGCGGTGGGTGGTGTTGACTAACTACCTTCCCTCTAGTCTAACACTGCTAAATTAGGTCCTCGTGTAGTTTTGCGCGAAATTCAAAACAAACTAAACAGGAATACACGAGAACAAGTACCCAAAACTAGCATGGGTAAAACATACTGTTGCGTCATCGAGTCACATGACTACTGTGACGCAACGTTTCTAGAACTATCATGTACTTTGGCGAATGCTCTAGTGTTTGCTAGATGGGGTAGGCGGGTATATATAAGAGGGGAAAACGTGACGCGGGAGATTAATGTAATGTGTGCGTAGATAGTGAGTAATTGAACTGCAGTCATAGGGTATTGTTGAAGTTAACGTTCGTTCGTTATAGTGTTTGTTTTAGCGCGAATATTGAAATAAGTGTATCGGTAAAGTTGTATTCGGAAAGAATAAACCAGTTTTATTAAGTAAAGAACTTGTGTCCCTGAAGTTTCGTCGGAACGAAGTTACGGAAAGTTAATTAACAAACGGAGACGTAACAATACGAATAATATTGTTACGTCTCTGGTCGATAGTTAATTTCCCGTATAATTTCTTTCGGATGAAACTTTAGCGACACAAGTCCTTTCTTAAATAAAACTAGTTTATTCTTTCTCAATTCAACTTTACGATACACTTAATTTCCACAGTCACCTTAACTTAAACACACGCTATAATTCACCACGATTCTAATGCCTGTCTGCAATTCTAATTCCGATAGAGGGCGCTTAGCAAATACTGGATTATTCGTCATCTTCCCCGATCTTTCTAGAACTCATTACGTGTTACCAGAATCACGTGAC
>NW_013669426.1:0-15262 GCF_000517525.1 Limulus polyphemus
GTTTATTTTTGCCGTCACTTCTCGCCGGTCTTATATATACAAAATAGAGGGCGTCTTGCAAACACTCGAGCCTTCAGGAACGTTCGAGATACTCATTACGTGTTTCCAGCGTCACGTGACTTCCACTGTCTTAACAATATTAAAGATTGAGTGATTTTTAGTAAGACTGAACAACATATGTTGTACAAGCTGAATGCATGTCATATGATGGGAAATAATGGTTAATTTTTCTTCTCAAAATTATATCTAAATAAATGTTTTGTGAACATGTTTTCTAAAAATTAATTGTACCCCACTAACAATATATGTATGGAGAATGGCTATCCTATCTCTAGTATTACAAAAAAATTATGTATATTTGGTCAACTTCTTAAAGCTTATTTGTTTGTTTGGAATTAAGCACAGAGCTACAACCCTGCTCATAAGACATATTCCTGCTGGTCAACTGTGATGGTAAAGGCAGTGAATTTTATGAATTTCGGGGTCTTCTCTTTGGACTGTCTGTCAGAGCTGAAGATGTGAGCTTTAATTTGGGCATTTTCAAAATTGAAATGTGCTGCGGGTAAAACACGCAGGTTATTATAGAGTTGTAGCCGAGGGTTCCGATTCGCCAAAATTTGGTGATGTTGCGTCATTATGCCACCTTGACAACCAAGGAAAGCCAATGATTATAATTTTTGTGGGGCGCGCATATACCCGATTCAATTTTATTACTCATCGTTATCTCTACCAACCAACCCTCAAATCTAATTATAAGAAAGATTGTGTGATTTTTTAAAAGGCTAAACAACATTTACCGTATTAACAAAGACTGGGTGATTTTTGTATAAGGCTAAACAACATTTACTGTATTAAGAAAGACTGAGTGATTTTTGTATAAGGCTAAACAGCATTTACTGTATTAAGAAAGATTGTGATTTTTGTATAAGGCTAAACAACATTTACTGTATTAAGAAAGACTGAGTGATTTTTGTATAAGGCTAAACAGCATTTACAGAATTAAGAAAGACTGAGTGATTTTTGTATAAGGCTAAACAACATTTACCGTATTAAGAAAGACTGGGTGATTTTTGTATAAGGCTAAACAACATTTACCGTATTAAGAAAGACTGGGTGATTTTTGTATAAGGCTAAACAGCATTTACTGTATTAAGAAAGATTGTGATTTTTGTAGAAGACTGAACAACATTTACCGTATTAAGAAAGATTGAGTGATTTTTGTATAAGGCTAAACAGCATTTACTGTATTTACAAAATTTGAGTGTTTTATAAACAATGAATTGTGATATGTTATTTGATACATAATAATATAGATTAAATTTATATTAGGTAATAAATGTAACATTTTGAATTTTTATTTGCATACACTACTTATTGTTTTACAATGTAACAAAAATCTTAGTATTTAAAACAAGTTTTATTCTTATCAATCCCATTTTGTCAAATTCTCTATTTATTAATTTTTATTTTGTAAACCTATATTACTTCAAAATGACAAATTTACATGGGTTTAAAAATACAATAGGAACATGACACTTATGTAAAGATACATATTTAAAACTTGGCTAAAACAAAGTACTGGGTACTTTAAAAAATGTTTTAACTGAATTTTTTTATTTATTAAGTTATATTAGGGTTCTAGGAACATTCTAGAGATTTTCAAGGGTTATTTTTTTAATTTTTGTTTGGGAGAGTTATTAATGTTTTAAGCCAACATGTGGAACCTTCTGAAGTTAGTTAAGAATGAGAAGAAAGCAAAGTTGTACAAGTGCTAGTTACAATATGAATCTGTATTTTGTTATGCAGAACCGTGTTTTGATAACTGTAGGAATGTATGTTAGTTACAACACTAATCTGTATTTCATTACATGGGATAAGGTATTGATAATTGTATGGTTGTATGTTATGAACATGTATTAGTTACAACACTAATCCATATTTCATTAAGTGGGATAGCATGTTGATAACTGTAGGGTTGGTTGTTATGAACATGTATTAGTTACAACTCTAATCCATATTTTATTACATGGGATAGCATGTTGATAATTGCAGGGTTATATGTTTTGTAGATCACTTGACTGAATGGGCAAGTTTATAACTGCTAACTGGTTATGCCAGTAATAGATAATACAATAGTTTATTAGGACTTGTTCTTGCCACTGGATCTGGATGGGAAGGGACGAGAGAGTGAGGTCAACAACTCGCGCAACTCTTCCTCACTATAATCCAAGTATGCTTCATATTAACATGGAATAAGGAAAATTTCAGTACATTTTCATGTTAAGATTGTATTTTGTTAAGAATATATGTTAATTTTATTTTTAATTAACAGTAAACTATGTGTGTGTGCATATACTGCACGCACTCACACACAGAAAATTGCTGGTTAATACTTGAACAGTACTTTTAGTAGTTAATATTATGATTCAATATTTTCTAGACATTGTTTGGAACAAAAATGTAGTTGTACGTGCAACGTTTAATTTACATTTAGTAGTGGTAAATAGTTACCAGCATGGTGCAGTTATTTGGTGAAGTTGGATCAGTAGTGGTAAATAGTTACCAGCATGGTGCAGTTATTTGGTGAAGTTGGATCAGTAGTGGTAAATAGTTACCAGCATGGTGCAATTATGTGGTGGAGTTGAATCAGTAGTGGTAAATAATTACCAGGATGGTGCAGTTTGATCAGTGGTGATAAATAACTACCAGGATGGTGCAGTTTGATCAGTGGTGATAAATAACTACCAGGATGGTGCAGTTTGATCAGTGGTGATAAATAACTACCAGGATGGTGCAGTTTGATCAGTGGTGATAAATAACTACCAGAATGATGCAGTTTGATCAGTGGTGATAAATAACTACCAGGATGGTGCAGTTTGATCAGTGGTGATAAATAACTACCAGGATGGTGCAGTTTGATCAGTGGTGATAAATAACTACCAGAATGATGCAGTTTGATCAGTGGTGATAAATAACTACCAGGATGGTGCAAATATGTGGCATTTCACCTTAACCACTGTAGTCTAACATCAACTTATCAGGATTGGGTTTCCTTCTAATTGGACTTTACTGGGCTTAACTGTAAAGGCTATTAATATAACCTCACCATGTTGATGATCTGTATATTTTCATTAACATTTCTAGTATTGGTTAAACATCAGGAAATGAACATTTGTTCCAAGAGTTAATAAACCTTTTTCCAGAATTTCCTGAAGAATAGTGAGACAAGATTACCTCATATCGTGTGTAAGACTCACATGGTAAATTTTGCTAATGAATATTGCATCTCTTTATAATTAATATACCTATCTGTTCATCATTCAGGTTACAGGATATGAAGAGCTTACCAAAAATTGTTTTTCTGTATATGCTCACTGTAAAATATATTGTTTTTTTTTAGATTGGCAGAAAAATTTCTATTCTTGCTAACTTAAAAAAAAGAAAGCTTTTGCCTTATTTAAAACAGATGCAAGTAATAGTATACTTAGATGTATTCCACTGCTTGGAAAACTTCTAAACAGCTTATTGTTTTTACCAAATATAAACAAAAACATTGTTCATTTAAACAACATTTAATATTTCAAACAACAGAGATACATTTCATTTTAACTCATAAAGATTAATAAAAAGTAGAGAAGTATGTTTGAGATCCACAGCAATCTAAGACAAACAACAATAGAAAAGATTTATATAAAAAAAACTAGTTACAACAAAATTACTACAAAACATTATTGTATACTTACTCTTAAAAGCAGTGTTTTGGAAAATTACACCAGATAATATAAATGTTTTTCAAAAACTAAGCAAGTTCTTTCTTATACAAGTGCAAACACAATGTGGTAAAACGTACTGTTTGTAAATTAATCATATATATCCTCAATAAGCAAAGGAAATAAAGTACTGACACACGTATGATGTACGTAATTACATGAGGAAATCATTGTAATATCTAGATGAAAAATGATTTCATAGTATCCAGTAAACTAGAAGTGGTGACTTTTTTAGCTAATTTTGGAATGTTTAAAGGTAATTTGTATATAAGAATCCCACCTTAGACACATATAATTTAAAACCTTTACGATGTGACAAACAGATATATCCGCTTTGGCATTTAGCCATTTGATGTGACAAGCAGAGTTCCTCATAACTTCACAAAAACCTTTCCTTCCACTGCAACAAGCAGGAATAACCTCACATCCTTGTTCCTATGGTTTATTCCCTCTTATAGGGTAATATAGGCCACAGGTTTTGGATTTTGTTGCTATAAGTTTATTTTTACATATGCATTTACTGTAGACTATGATAGGCCTGTGCCTTACTTTAGGCCTACGAGCTTACGCACTCAAGCATTTAAGCCAATGTTTATGCTAACTATGATTGGACCTTTTTTTTTGTAGTAGTAGAGTTTCTTTATGCTACAGATATTTATAGTTATGGTTTATGTTCCCATTTATGCTGGTATAAGCCAGAGGTAAAAGAACTTTCTGCTAAATGGTTTTTATGTTCATGTTTTTGATTGACTAAATTTTTGGTTTCGGTTTTGCTCACAGCACCGAGTAGGAAGAAGAGGATTGCTACTGATATGGAAATTGCAGAGATTTTAGCAGCAGTTTCTGATAGTGGAAGTGTATTGGAAGATGATGATGATCCTGACATAGAATTACCAGAGGTTGAAGAGGAGGTGGACACCCAGGTCCATCTTACCAGCTATGCTACACCAGTTCTTGTATGTAAATGGAGTAAGATAGAGGTAGTCAAAAGTCAGAAATATTCAGATTCAGATTGTGTTCCAGATTTTAGTGGACAATACAGTGTATAAGGATTCCAAAATGTAGATCCATGTCAATGTTTTGAGAAATTTTTTACAGTTTCAATTTATGAGCATGTAGCTAAGGAGATGAACATATATGCAACACAAATGTTGGAAAAAGTATGGGAACTACCACCAAGATAATAAGTGAAAGAATGTTGAGACCAAAGATGTCAGGCTTTAGTTGCTATAGAGATTGGAGCAAAAGCCAACATTAGTTTCCTATTTTCAAGATGTATATTGGCTGACTAAAACTACTGGATATGGACATATATTTACAAGGTATCAGTACCAGTTAATAAAGTCTTCCTTACAAGTTACTGATAATGAGGAAAGTAATGTACAGGGTGACAGATTCTACAAAAATCAGTGCAGTATTGGATACAGTAAAAGATATACATGTTGCTACTTTTAACAGCAACAAAGAAATGTGTATTGATGAGTCAATGCGGAAATTCAAGGGCAGGCTGTTTTCCAAGCAGTACTTCTCCAGCAAACCTAGTGCAAAATGGGGCATCAGAGTCTGGCCACTTTGTGATTCTCTTACTGGATATCTATTGAAACTTGAGATATACAGGCAAAGA
This sequence comes from Limulus polyphemus, assembly GCF_000517525.1. NCBI lineage: Eukaryota > Metazoa > Arthropoda > Merostomata > Xiphosura > Limulidae > Limulus > Limulus polyphemus. Next base: position 5,395 of record NW_013669426.1, read on the forward strand.
AACCAGAAACATTCAAGACCAAGGGTTGGGTTATAGGGTTGTTTTATCATTACTAAATGGATTTAAGAATAAGGGACATACAGTATGTATGAACAATTCTTTATCTAAGTGTTCAACTTTTTGATAGTCTGAAAGTGAAGAAAATAGGTGAATGTGGCACAGTGCATACAAATAGAAAAGGTTTATCCACAGAAATGAAGACTAAAAAAATGAAACATGGGGAACTCCAAACAACATGAGAAAATGATGAAACAACAAAGCTTGCCTGTACATAGCAGGACACAAGTAAGGTAAACATGATATCAACTGTAGGTAATGCAGGTGTGAGTAAAGTATAAGTATAATAAAAAAAAGCTATAAGAAGTGTAATGAAACCCAAAATTCAAATTTTGTATAATAAATATATGGGAGGGGTTAAGTTCAACAAGCTGTGCTTTACCTATCCTTTTGATAGGAAGCACAAAAAAAAAAATGGTACCAAACATTGTGGTATCATATTATCAAGGTGGCACTGTCAATAGGTATATTTGTTACAATGTACAAAATCCCAGCAATAAACTGACTCAAAGAAAGAAAGTTAAGAGAATGTGAGAAATGGCTTGCTTGAAGGATATGCCTGAAGAACTTCAAATAAAAGGTGTCGCAAGAGTTTTGAACCAACTGATGCTAGTTTAGTACAGTGCCACTTTCCTAGACATTTTGACGATAATACCAGCCCAAAATGTAATTAGGCGCCAAAAGGGTGAAGGACAACAGGGGACCTGTTGGTCCATTCCACCTGCTAAACTTTAAAATCAGAACACTCAAAGCTAGTTCTTGTCATTCAAATATTCATCAAGCTATCCCTTAAATTAACTGCATCCACCACAGTTGAGGGATACCAATTCCAAAGGCCAACCACCCCACTAAAAAAAGAAAACTGTCTTAGCTGAAGATGACTCCTACCCTGGCAAAATTTGAATTTTTTGTCCCCCTAATCCTACCATTCTCACCATTAAGTATGAAAAAAAAACATAATGCATCAATGCTATTAATTCCCTATAAATCTTAAAACACCTCAATCAGATCCCTTCTAACTGTTCTTTTCTCAACAGAAAAAAATTCAGATATCTTAACCTGTCCTGATATAACAAACTTTCCATCCCAGATATCATCTTAGTAGCCCTTTTCTGAATCCTTTCTAACAATTCAATGTCCTTCCCAAGGTAAGGAGCCCAAAACTGAACACAATACTCGAAATGGGGCCTAACCAGTAACCCATACAATGAAATTATAACCTCTTGTATTCAATATTTCTGTAAATACAAACTAAAATCCTGCCACCAGCAACAACACATTGCTTAGATGGCCAATTAGAACACTAAGCTTCTTTCCTTCCATAAGAATATTACAGTTATTCCAATCAAAATTGTACTCAATCTAAATTTTGATATCCCATATGCATTACCTTGCATTTATTATAATTAAAACACTGATAACAAATATTTAATGTTTCAAAAGTTGGCTCTGAAATAGATTTTTCTAAGTGTGAAAATCCTAAAATTCTTTGAATGCCACAGTAATACAAGGTCAGCTCTGTCTGACCACAATAATACAAGGTCAGCTCTGTCTGCCCACAGTAATAAAAGGTTGATTCTGACACAATTAAAACACTTGAACCAAAGTGTTATTCTGTTAAAAGTAAGAATTAGAAATTGGTATGGTATATCAGTTTCATGTATAATTTCTTTGTAATAAACCCAAACAGCCTTTAGTGAAAACTGCTCTATATTGTGTTTGTGGGGTCTCAAACATTTTGAAAACCACAACTGAAATAATCAAAATAATCCATTTTCACAGTTAAATACTGTACAATACTCTTAATGTACAAGTGATTTTTCAACTTAGAACATCATTTAAAGAGGCCAAAGTTCATCTATACATAAAATCTTGATAAAACAACTCACGTTTAACAATTCAATTCTGAACTATACAACTGATTGTATTTTTAATGATACCATGAGTTGGAATGAGTCATTATATAAAAGTTTACAACTTTTAAGAAACACTAACTATTTGAGCAGGTTGATACATATTTTCACAGTACTAAACTGTACCCCAGAGAGACAATCACTAAAATTACATCACTAATAAACAATAAAAACAAGCCTTGAAACTGAAAAATACATACTATTGGAGAAGAAAAAAGGAATAAAGAAATTTAATACACTTTAAAACAGATGTATGACAGTTTTCCTTGTTGTAAGTGTGCTTTTAAACAGTGCTTAATAACAGCTGGAAAAGCTGTTTCTGGAACTTCTGTCTGACAAGATCTTTCTAAAAACCCTAGTAATACATTTATATTGATACAATGAAAATTTAAGTTATGTCATATAAAAATATATATACGAAAGGAATGAATTATCACAGCACATTGTAGAAACACAATACATAAACAAGCATTAAAATACATCTTAATAATACTGATATAACACTATCTTTAAAAATCCATGTGCATTTTGTGTCAAAACTCCAATTTAATTTTTGAATAATTAAAACCATATTACCTGTTTCTTACGGTAAGTTTTACATCAATGAAAAGAGTATTGTAACAGACACACATTATGTGTGATCACTTTTATGTTATATAGTTTCTAGCTCTGAGAACATTTACATCACTCTATGTTTAGAAACTTCCATTAGAGATGTGCTGTGTTATACAGTATTTTGTCTACCGACTAATTAATTTGGAGTAAGGCCACAAAATACAGTAATAACATTTTGAGATCAAGTTGGTAATAATACATGTACCACTGAAATATTTTATATTTGGATAGATCATTAGATTGGATACCTAACCATCTACTAAGCTATATATACGTTATGCTTATTCTCAGGATTCAGTCATTAACTGAAAAAATTATTTTGCAATTGCATCATTTTTTTAAATTAAAAAAACAGATATCAACTAACTAGTTTGTAGCTGTGTAATGTCACATAGTTACCATCAAAGCCATCAACTAACTGGTGTGTAACTTCACACAGTTAGATAACTAACAAGTAACATCACAAAATTACCATGAAAACTGTGAACTAACTAGTAACTTCACATGATTACCATGAAAGCTGTGAACTAACTAGTAACTTCACATGGTTACCATCAAAGCTGTCAACTAACTAGTGTGTAATGTCACATAGTTACCATCAAAGCCATCAACTAACTAGTGTGCAACTTCACACAGTTACCTAACTAACTAGTAACGTCACATGGTTACCATCAAAGCTGTCAACTAACTAGTGTGTAATGTCACATAGTTACCATCAAAACCATCAAGTAACTAATGTGTAACTTCACACGATTACCATAAAAACTGTGAACTAACTAGTGTACAACTTCACAGTTACCATAAAATATGTGAACTAACTAGTTTGTAACTTCACATGGTTACTATAAAAGCTGGGAACTAACTAGTTTGTAACTTCCCACGGTTACTATAAAAGCTGTGAACTAACTAGTTTGTAACTTCACATGGTTACTATCAAGGCTGGGAACTAACTAGCTTGTAACATCACAAGGTTACTATCAAGGCTGGGAACTAACTAGTTTGTAACTTCACACGGTTACTATCAAGGCTGGGAACTAACTAGTTTGTAACTTCCCACGGTTACTATAAAAGCTGGGAACTAACTAGTTTGTAACTTCACATGGTTACTATAAAAGCTGTGAACTAACTAGTTTGTAACTTCACACAGTTATTATTAAGGATTGGAACTAACTTGTGTGTAATTTCACATGGTTACTATCAAAGCTGTGAACTAACTAGTCTTTTTATGAACAACAGGAGTTTTAAACACTTCTCCTCATGTCAAACTAATTTCCAATCTTTTTCACGTGAAACGTTTTAAACTGTAGTTCACATGTTTATCTATTTGTTTAGCACTAGTTTTAGAAATCATTACATGCAGATTCATCATGAGGGCTGTATCCTAATTTCTTGAAAATACAAAACTTTCAGTCGGTATAATCAGTGCTTACTTAGTAATGCCCTTCCTTACACAGATCATCTATTTATATTGACTGCAGGAATCATAAATGTTGACCAAATCTCTTATTTTTACAAAAACTTCAAAACAGTCTAAATGCCAAAGCTTTAGAATATTAACAGAATATATGTCTACTATGTACTTTTGAAGTTCATTTTCCCTAAAAGTCACCACACTTCACTGAAACACAAGTTTATTTTATTCAAGTAGTGAGTCAATCTAAGCTTTTATTTGGACAAGAGAATACTGTGGAAATAGATTACATGCAGACTGTCTGGTCTGGATTATACAGATTACTGGCAGTAGCAGTTTTTACAGGTAATTCTATTATAGTTTCTCCAAGCCTGAAAATTATAAAATTTGTGCAGGTATTGTGTGTTTGATTGTCATGGTAAATCCAAATCTGACAGTAATGATTCTTCTATCACTAACCTTCACTTACATCATAGAAGCTTTAAAACAAAGTCCATCCTGTAAAACTCTGAAGAAATTAATGATTAAAATTAACAACTCTCTATATATATAAATACAATACTGTTTTATGTCCATGTAACTACTTCTATATAAATATAATAGTACTGTCCATTATATGTCCATGTAACTACTTCTATATAAATATAATAGTACTGTCCATTGTATGTCCACGTAACTACTTCTATATAAATATAATAGTACTGTCCATTGTATGTCCATGTAACTACTTCTATATAAATATAATAGTACTGTCTGTTGTATGTCCATGTAACTACTTCTATATAAATATAACAGTACTGTCTGTTGTATGTCCATGTAACTACTTCTATATAAATATAACAGTACTGTCCGTTGTATGTCCATGTAACTACTTCTATATAAATATAATAGTACTGTCCGTTGTATGTCCATGTAACTACTTCTATATAAATATAACAGTACTGTCTGTTGTATGTCCATGTAACTACTTCGCAAGGTGTGGATGGATCTTCACCAAAATTGGTATGGAGGTTCATTGGGTCCATGGGGAGATACATACAAATTTTCAGTGTTACATTTTGCATGTTTTACCACTACTTAGCCCCCTGTTGATGGATTTTCACCAAATTTGGCATGAAGGTTTGTTAGGTCCATGGGAAAATACCTACAATTTTCAGTTTTGCATTTTATGGTTTTTATGGGCATTTTTTTATTACAGCAAACTCAGTGATAATTCTACCTGAAAAAAAAAACAATCTTTTTTTTTTTACAACAGCAATTTAAAGCTTGAGTTCACAGCTAATTTGTACTAACTCACATAAAACATTATTTATCACTAGTCAGGAAAAATCCTACTAACGCTTTTACAACATCCACCCAAAATGTCAACTATAATGTATGGAAAGTTATTTTTATCATCTATATAAAATTGTTTCTCTGTTTCAACAGAATGTATAATTAAGACATTTCACTTCAGATTATCAAAGATTCAAAGGATTGTTTTACCAATTGAGCAGTTCAGTAGTTACAACACATACTTACACAGCTCTATGATTGTAGAAGTCATGCTTTCAGCTGAAGTAATTGAGCTCACATGGCTGATTAAAACATAGTAATGAATGATTTTTTTTGTATTCAATCTATTAAGTCAGTAAATTCCTTCACATGTACAAAATCTATTCTTCATATAAATTCCTCTCCAGGTATGGGCCTTAAATTACAGCATTTTATGTTCCACACATGTATATCACTGATTTAAAGGTTTATATTTCAACATTCACTATGTTTTCTTTAAAATAATTTTAAAGATTGGGATGGATAATTGTATACTACTTTTTCTTCAGAGCTTCTGCAAAATTTTCCACATTGTCTATGTATATATGTTTCTGCTCTGTTGACCTACAGTATCACACAAGTTATCACAACATTCTTCTTATGATTTTTTTACAAGTCCGATTTGATGACAACGACACACATGCCAGCTCGGCCAGTGGCCAAATGTTGAACTTTACTCCATTCATTTGTCTGAGGATCATAAGTCTCTACTAAATTCAGGTATGCCTGCCCATCATAACCTCCAATAGCAAAGAGCTTATCACCTAAGACACTTACTCCAATAGCATCACGACCAATACTCATCGGACTAACAGCAGTCCACACGTCAGTTTTGGGATCGTAACGCTCAACACACTGAAATCGAGAGGCGCTTGGATTAACAGCAGGAGCATCATGTCCACCCAAAGCAAAAAGATAACCATTAATCACACCTACACCAACACCACCTCGGCACTTAGACATGGAAGCACATTGTGTCCACTTGTTAGTGTGAGGGTCAAAACACTCCACAGACCTGAGGCATGAACTTCCATCTCGTCCACCAACAACATATAATCTGTTATTCAAAACAGCTACTCCTGCAGTGCTACGCTGCGTGTTCATTGGAGCCACGTAACTCCACTGACGAGTCTGAGGATCCCATCGTTCCACAGTGTTAAGATAACTCCAACCATCATGACCCCCAACAGCATACAATGGACCTTCTAAGACTGCAACCCCAAGGCCATGCCTATGAGTAGACATAGATGACATAGAACTCCAAGTTTGGGTTTTTGGGTCATAGCATTCAACTGTATTTAGTGTCTTTAGACCATCCCTTCCTCCTACAATGAAGAGCTTGTTATCAATCACAGCCGCCCCAAATTGTAGACGACGTCCATTCATTGCCCCCACACGAGTCCAAACATTTGTTCTAAAGTTATACATTTCTATGCTGCTTGTCCCTTTACAATACTCCATACCTCCAACAATATAAAGGGCTCCAACAGTGGATTTTCTGGGCTTTGTACGAGGTGTCTGAAGTTGAGATCGTCGTTCTGGCAAAACATGATATTTAAGTGCTTCCATAATGAGATCTTGACACATTCTATCACTCCTTAATAAACTGTTTTCTTCTACATGATCAGCAATGAATTGTGGGGCTAGAAGAGGAAGCCTCACTGCTCCCAAAAGTTTTCCTAAATGCTTCTTACGATTACTAACATCATGATTTAGCCAGGTTATGAGAGAATGGAATACAATTTCTTCACTTGGAACATTAATATCATCACTGAGAAGAAGTTCATGGAGTTCTTCAGAAGGAAGCAAGATAAATTCTTGATTGTGTATAACTTCTGTGAAATTTTCCATTATGTAGTTGTATGCAGTTTTTTGTAGTTCTATGCAACCTTGGGACTCAGCAAACAGATGAATTCCAATACAGTTGGATGGATGAAGCTGATGTATCATAAAGCCTGAACAGAAGCGAACAACTTCATGCAACTGAAGTAAAGAAGCAGTTGACAAAAGTACTTCTGCCGTATTCTCGTGTAGCTCAATGGTTCCAGTATAACAATATTCTATCAGACAGCTCAGTGCATCTGGATCAACATTATGTAGCACAACTTCCTGTTCAACGGCCTCCCGTAAATTGTTGGTGAACATGGCTGCAAAGTAGTCACTTGCAGAGCTTAGCACTAACCTGTGTGCAGGTATGCGACGATCACCAACCACTAGAGTAACATCAGTAAGCATGTTTTGAGAAAAAAATACTTTCATCTTTCCGAGGCTGGTAATTGCATGTTTGACCACATCATTTTCACCCATGTAACTCCGTCTGGAAGATAGACTTGACAAACTTGAACTGGTAGATACTTGGTCTTCTGTCATTATTGTCAATTTTCCTACTAAAACCTATGATAAATGAATACATTTTACAACAAACATGACAATGTTTATTAAATTTTGGTTGACAATTCAAACAGATATAACTGTAAATACAGATGACAGTTAACTATGAAATACACATTTAGTCACTGTTTTGTTGTATTCATTTGAAAAGACTTAAGTTTGAACACTACTAATATCCAACACAGTCACATATTTAGGTGTGTAGAGATTTGTGAATAGGATTACGGTCTCTGTATTGATATAATTCTTCCAGTTTAAGAACCATTGTTAGTTTTACACATAACTCATTATATTGCTACAATACTGTTCCAAAATATTCAGTCACTTACAAAAATAATTATCTGAACAAATCACAATGCACATTTGTAACCGACAAATGTTAAGAATAATGTTAGCAATAATTCTGTTGATATGTTAAATGTGTAGTTCAAACATTAAGCCCTGCCCTGTTAAGCCAAGACTTTTAACTTCAAGATAACACCTGGAAACATCTAATCAACTGTGGTGTAATCTTAAGTTACTAATAAATGTAGAAAGACCTTACCAGTGTTGTTACACACATTGTTTTTGTAGTTTTGTAAGTAGAAAAAATACCAAACATATTTTTTTTGCATATATGTACGTATGTATTATTACTTATCCGTAGAAGGGTTTTTTTCCATTTCCATAACTGACGTATATGTACAGGTGGAGATGATAAAGGGTTAAATATGCATTTCTGTTAAAAAAAAAATCTTATCATATACAGTAACTAGGTAATATACATTTACATCAGTTACAGCCTTTTCTTGCATGAATTAAATATTTTATGAAGTTTTTACACTTAACTCTGTACTATTAGTAAATTAATTTTTGTTTTCAGCATTTATGCAACACCTTAGATATTCTGCTCTCCTTTTATGTGTTTTTTGTTTGTTTTAGAACAACGCTACATTCCACTATCTGCTGTGTCCATCACAGAGAATCTAATCCCGGATTTTGGAATTGTAAGTTCATAAACTTACTGTTGTCCCACCAGGGGACCCTTTTATATGTTTGTTTTAGAACAACGTTACATTCCACTATCTGCTGTGTCCATCACAGAGAATCTAATCCCGGATTTTGGAATTGTAAGTTCATAAACTTACTGTTGTCCCACCAGGGGACCCTTTTATATGTTTGTTTGTTTGTTTTAGAACAACGCTACATTCCACTATCTGCTGTGTCCATTACAGAGAATCTAATCCCGGATTTTGGAATTGTAAGTTCATAAACTTACTGTTGTCCCACCAGGGGACCCTTTTATATGTTTGTTTGTTTGTTTTGGAATTTTCGCGCAAAGCTACACAAGGGCTATCTGCGCTAGCCGTCCCTAATTTAGCAGTGAAAGACTAGAGGGAAGGCAGCTAGTCATCACCACCCACCGCCAACTCTTGGGCTAATCTTTTACCAACGAATAGTGGGATTGACCGTCACATTATAAGCCCCCATGGCTGAAAGGGAGAGCATGTTTGGTGGGATGCGGATTCGAACCCGCGACCCTCAGATTGTGAGTCGAGCGCCTTATCCATCTGGCCATGCCGGGCCTATAAGGCCAGATTCTTTACAGTATGTGTCTGTGACAGTACATAACCCACTTGTTTTAAAATAAGATATATATATATATTCAAAACAAGTCAAACGTATGTACAAAACTTCGTTACACTATTTACCACAGTTGAATCTAGAGCTTTAAATAATTCTCGCTCTTCTTCTTTTTTTTTTTGTCAAAAGTCCACACAGGCTGGTTCAGTTACTTTAGAGCTCAACTGACCAGACGAATTATTTCTTCTCTCCTGTGTTATCACAATACAATCAGAGATAAATTCACTTACTTTACCCTGTTACCCCGTGGGTTACTAGATGTATCCAGAGCTTTAAATAACTCTCTTTTTGTCAAAAGTCCACACGGGCTGGTTCAATTACATTACTTTAGAACCCAATTGAAAATATGGATTATTCTTCTCTATATGTGTTTTTACAATAAAAACTGTGAAACTCACTTTAGAAATCGCCCGTTATGGCTAAATTCACATGCAGGCTAACTTCACTTTTTCTTTCACTTTCACCAACGTACTTTCTCTCTGTATTTTGCCCGTATTTGTAACACGCGGCAGAAATATCTAGTACCAACAATATTTAACATAAC
>NW_013669426.1:16200-23663 GCF_000517525.1 Limulus polyphemus
GGCCATGCCGGGCACCCCTTTTATATGTAAACAGTTATAAGAAAGTTTACAAGTGGCACATCAACCTGTTACAGTTAGGCTAGAATTCCTCTTATCAAGTATTATTATTATTATTATTAATTTTTATTATAAATAATACTACTAGTAGTAGTAAAAATAGTAATAAACAGTATCAATATTTTTAACCTAAATTAAAAATATTACTTAGCTAGATCCTGTCTAACTAAGTAAATTCTAATTTAGGCTCTTACGTTTTTTAAAGTCTAACCTGGGGTTGTAAAGGCTATATTTAAAACACCATATTTAAGGTATATATAGTGTTCTACAAGGGCAATGTTAAGCCTACTACAGAACCTATCGTGTTATGTAAAATCACAGACAACAACATCGCATATAGTTATACAATTATCGCTAACCGTAACTTCAATAGCTCAAAAGTTAGACTCATTATACTGGTAAATATAATACAATAATATAACTTAAACATTAGATTTGTCGATCTGATAATAATAACATTAACTTCTCACCACTTCGTACTAAGCTTCACCCCTAACAAAGACTGAAAGTTAAACAAAGAACAAATGTCATAAACACGTAAAGCCTATCAACCAACTCGAATGCACTCAGCTGTGCACCTTATTAACTATACGCATGCGCAGAATACTTTGTTGTTGTTTTTTTCCCCCCTTCTTTCAACTGATTTTACTTGACAAACACTGCAAAAATATTTCAAAAGCTTATTTCTGAAATATATTTTTTCTTTACATAGTACCTTATATTTTTTTTAAAAAATGCTGAAACGAAACCACATGTTATGCCAAACATTTGTTGTTGTTGGTTTTTTTTTCGGAGCAAAGTCATATTGAGCTATTTGTGTCCACCGCGGGGGATTGAACTCCGGATTTTAATGTTGTAAGTCTACAAACTTACCGCTCTCTCATCACGGAGCTATGCCAAGCATAGGCATAAATATAATTTCAAAATATTTAACCTACTTTACACCCACGATAAAAACCTATTTTTTGCTAACAACGTGCGAAAGATTATGGATGGCAAAAGATTGTATGGTAAAGTAGCCTTTTCAAGTTAAATATGACCATTACACTGAAAAGTTAAACAGCCATGACGAATTTTTGGAAATAAGGATACTACACTCCAAGAGTCACATTACCTCCTCCCATACCCCTCTCTCTCTCTCTTAGACATTTTATGTGATCCTGAAGAAATCCATCAGCTTATACTGACATCAAGAACACTGACATAGTTTTTTACGGATTTTATTTACAGTTCATTCAAACATTGCTTTTCGATTATAAAACAGTAATTTATGAAAAATATAAATTCAGTATGTCTTTTAAAAAATGTAACAGTTGATAATAATATGCTCACCAGCTCAAAGAAAGTTTAAAGACTGCTTGCCATTGCAATAACCATTCGTAAGAGTGTGATAATTTCAGTTAAAACAGATTTCCCGAAAGAGTAAACAAGGTAGTTCCACTATAAAACGTTTGTTCGGGAAGACGTATTGCAAAGTAAATTTGAACTTTCATGAAATGACTGAGTTTGCACAAAGAAATGTATAGAGTGGACACGAATTCGCAATGAAACAATCATTATTCATACAATACAAAGCAATAGTTTGTGTAATCTACCTTTACTAGGGTTGTAAATTGATAAGGCTGGCTATACTCCCACAAAAATTACTTCCAAGTTGACCGACTCACTCAAGATGATCTCCAAGACTGACTAAATCACATTATTTTCTTAAATCGATAATGTCAAACCTACCCAAAGCGACAAGTGTTACTTACGTACGTGGTCGTTTACACTGAAACCTAAGGAAGGTTCCTGCTCGAACTACAGGTCAACTATGATGATGTCACAATATATCCCTACTGGAACTCTCCTCTAAAGTTGTGCTCTAAATGCTCATGAAGCCCACAACTACAGCCGTGTTTCTACCTGATAAAGTCTAGATAATTTAACCAGGTGAAGATCTGTGCCAGCAGCACGAAATGTAGTCCAAACTTTCTAGACAGAAGTCGTCCATTACAAAATGCCATTTCAAGTATAAGTAAGTTGTAACCTACCATTAGAGGACACTATTGTCGAATTCATGCATAAGATGTAGGTTATCAAAACCACTAACCAGTGAGTATTCATCAGTAAGACACTTTAAACAAACACATGGTTATCTACTAATAAAATTTGTTCTCAGTATTGGTCTCAGTTTGGGCACCAGTCTGGTAGAATTTTCGGTATCAGACTAGTAAAAATGTTTTTCTTTTCAAGGTACTCCCGTATTCTTCCTATACAAATTCTTGGTTATAGAATCTTTAGATCCCACCCTGTTTCCAGTGTTGGAACCTTTGATCCACTTACTTATTTTTCCACTGGAGTCTATCATGTACATTTTCCAAACGATGGGCATGATGAAGGTAAATTCTTCAATTTCCGATCACTCTTAAATTTTCATACCTAAAGACCTGTCATGATGATGAGTTCTACAGCTACCACCCATGGGCAGAACAGGTGTTATCTACAAAGGATGACTAAGAATAAAGGTAACTAGAACAAAGGTAAATTAGCGACTTTCTTGACCATATGTTATGTGAAAACTGTACATAACTAAAATAAACAAAAACTTAAAAAAATTCGTACTTTAAAATAAGAAGGTAGAAAACACATCGTCTACTTGCATGCTATCTGTGCTCTGCTCCCTACGGGTATTAAAACCCGGTTACTAGCGTCGTAAGTCCACAGACTTGCCGCTTTGCCACTGGGGGTGGGCAGTCAAAGAGAACTTAAAATATAATGTAATAGCTAATCACCATATGGTGATTTGAAAGTCTAAAAATACAAGCAAGTTCTTCTTGTTTTCTTAGTACAAAGTTTCATGAAGGGCTATATGCACTCTGTCTATCAGATGGAATCGAACCCCGGATTTCAATATTGTCAGTATAGAAACTTAACAGTGATCCACCAGAGATAAAAGTACAAGCAAATAAGATTTGTATTAGAAGGTGTCATGCGATCACGGTTAAGTAGAAGTCTACATTTTGAGCTTTGTGCTAGTTTTCATTAAATTCCTGTCTGTTAGGGCTGTCATCAGATAATTTAAGCCGTGGCAAGCTGTATTCATTGCTGCTCTATACTGTTTTCAACAACGTCTAATTCTAGTAATAGTTAATCTTTATATATATTCACTTATTCTGTGTTTGTCAATTTGTTTCTTCTCAAACTCATCCCCAAGTTTTGGACCAAACTTAGCAGGGGGGCTCTGGGTGTTCTTATCAATATAGTGTAACTCCTATATGTTTGGGAAAGGCTAATGTTCTCTTATTTACCGTAATCAAAAGTAAGAATGGCCCATTCACAAAAGACACTGAATATATATATATATATATATTGTTACGTCTCTGGTCGTTTGTTAATTTCCCGTAAAAATTCTTTCCGAAAAACTTCAGCGATACAAGTCCTTTCTTAAAGAAAATTAGTTTATTTGTTTCTCAATACACTTAATTTCCACAGTCACTTTAACTTAAACACACGCTATAATTCACAATGATTTATACACTTTACTTACGGCTTGGCTCGATTATCTGTCTATATCTTCAATCTCTCTGTCTGCTATTCCAGTTCCGATTAATTGTCTTGTTTTATCTGATGCGCTTACATACTGGAATAGAGGGCGCGTAGAAAAGACTAGAGTTGCCAGGAAGAGACATGATCCTTCTAGAAACTCCAGCACTCATGCTTCAAACGTCGCGTGACTTCTGCTGTCGTAACTATATATATATTCTACGTAAAGTCTGTCATAATAAACGTGTCAAGTGAAGCCTAGTATAACACATGTTCAATATGTTACTGAAAATGTATTTTACAGTCAGTTGTACTTACATGTTTACACACGCATTACTTCCAGATCAACAAGTTAGCTTTTAACCATGATGATACACAGTTTACAATAACACGTACTGCAGTATTTATTCTGATAAAAGAGTTAGCGCACACAGAATCACATACAAAAGGTACATTGAATTTTAAAAAAAGACCCAAAACTCAAGCGCTCGAGTTTTTTTTTGTTTTTTTTTAAATTTCAGTGTACCGCAGCATAACATCTAGTACTTCTATACAGCAGCATGTTTCTACTCTGAACCTATTGTCGGCATATAGCTTTAGTACGTAATGAGGGGACTTACCAGAGTCGCAACACTGTTCAGTTTAACCCAAGGATCACTTCGTTCACGGTCAGCCTGTTGTAGATTAGTAATGGGTGGTTTTGAAGTAGAGAGGTTGAGTGCGTCATGTTAAAAAAGGTTTTGAAGCTTCATCACGTTGTAACAGTCCATTTCATCACGTCTGGTCATACTCTATCTAAAGGCTGTACATCTTGACAATAGCTCCGCTATGTATTTTCCATTGCAAAAGGTTCCATAGTAAGGCTGACATGACAAAAGCAAACCACAATTTCGTCCATGTTTTCTATAAGTCATCTAGTGTATGAGGACGACGTTTTTTTCAACTCCTGTTTCAACATGCAAAGAAATCCTTAGGCGCCGCTTCTGGCGACTTTATTGGCATGAGTAACCCTTTCATATTTTCCAGCTGCTTAAGGTACGCGATGAATGCGCGGATATGATGTGGAAGCAACTTGTCATGTGACTTGTGTTACATTTTTCCAGACAGGGATCCTTCTTAGCCATGTTGCGTACTATTGCCTTAGATACATGGAAAGCTTTTGTCATTAACACTTGTGTTTATAGAATCGCACCTGTTACAAAACGCTGCATTTTGCTTACGATGGTTGTGGTACGACTAGTCTTCCAGTGCCACAAGGAATATCCCCGTTTTTTTTTATTATAATTTCCCGATCTGAACATGTTTGTGATCTGAGCACATTAATATTTTGCTTTGGAAATGGCTGTTACATATCCTTACAAAAAGCGATCAGTTTTTGATCACACTACCAACGTAACGCAAACAAAGTGAAAAGGTAGTACTGATACATTTCGTTCCACCGTGACTTTATATCGCCCGTGGTTCTCATGTGACTTGCCGACTTGAATATTTCAAATAGTTTCAATATAACGTACTCAATCTTCATAATATTCAATATGCTGTTAACCCTAATTTTGATTAGACTAGCTTTCAGATCAAAGTATACAGCATGTCAGGAAGATAACTGCTTTCAGCTGTATGTAATTGCTTTTACTTGAGAACATATGAAAAACTGTGGAATAAGATGAAATTGAATAAACCAGTTTATGTAAAAGAACTGTTTTGACTCTTGTTGGTTAAGTATTGATGAAAATTAGTGTAAATCACAATTTGTCTGTATTGAGAAAGGTCACTTTGTTCGCAAAAGAAGAATAAAATATAACAAATTTTGACTTTTCAACATATATGGAAATATGTAGGAAAATTCTGTCTAACAAAGAGTTAAACCAGACCGTTACCTGAAAGGGTGTTGGACAAATCTTCAAAGATCAGCTATCTTGAGAATCTTTTCCTGACTCATCTGCATAAATGTCCATAAAATTATTTCTGATTCATCTTTAAATTATTGTAAACAAATGTTTATAAACAGAATTCCTATTTAATGTTTAAATTATTGTTTCTGTATCGATGTGTCAAATATCAGATTAGTTACCAATAATTAAGTTATAAATTATTTTGTGTAGTACACAATTTCCTATCTGTACCGTGCCCACCAAGGGTATCGGAACCCAGTATTTAGCGTACAATTCCACAGACTTACGGCTGAGATATTGGTGAGCAATATCAAGTCATCATATGGCTTACAATCTATAAACTTTTTCACAGTAGTATAAAAATCAATACGTAATAAGTACAGACAACTAAGTAACGAAATCGTAATCTACAATCAAACTCTGAAGAATACAATGTTGTTTTCCTAAATGTTTACAACAAATGGTGAATTTTTGTGCTTATTTCTAAGACCAATATTTCAAACCAGGAGGATTTTTCAACGGATGTTTGAAACCATTCGGTATATGGGACACGTGGTTTTGCAAACCATGAAATGTTTAAATACTTTATAAAATGTTTCAACAACCCTTTTAATATAGTGTTACGACAGCGGGGGTCACGTGACGCTAGTAACGCGTCATATTCTCAAACGTTCACGGCCCTTCCTGAAGTCTCGAGAGGCTACTAGATATGCGGTAGTCTTGTATATATACAATATATATATATATATAAGCCGCCAAGAAGTGACGGCAACAATGTGTAATTGACAATTGAGTCGAGCACGTGGAAAGAAATTATACGGAAAATTAACTAACAAACAGAGACGTAACAATAGTAATTACCATCTGTCGGAGTCACGTGACCTGTGACATTATAGTTCCATAGAGAACTGCCAGAGTTTTATAGTTCAATATAATTCCGCCAGAGAGCGAATATTTTTTATTGAACACCGCCAGGGAATGTTAGTGCTATTAGACTGTCACTAGATAAAGCCATGAAAGTTGGAATAGATCTCGGATATTAGCTTCAGAATGTGAGTTACCCCTCGGATCTCGGATATTAGCTTCAGAATGTGAGTTACCCCTCGGATCTCGGATATTAGCTTCAGAATGAGAGATATCCCTCTGATCTCCAGTAATAACTAATCGATTATTCCGCTAGGACAGTCGGGTGAGGGAAACATTGTAGTAACCCTTGCTTGCCAAGCAATCAAGAAATTTTCACCATCCGATGTTTGTATCACTCTCGTGTGATTTTCACTTTCTTATAACAGTCAGCACGGCAGATGTCAGTACATATAAAACTAATACAACGACAGTTTACACGACTGCTCCAGTAGCCAGCGGCAAGTCTGATGTCCTTATCACTCCAAAAAGTGACTTTCGGCACAGCACAGATAGCCCACTGTGTCGCTTTGTGCTTAATAACAAACAAATTGCACGACTTAAGACAATAGTTAGAGGTTCGAAAAGTCAGCCAAAAGAAAGTAGCGTTCCTTGTTTTCTGAACTATCTGGTGGTGAGTAGCGTTCCTTGTTTTCTGAACTATCTGGTGGTGAGTAGCGTTCCTTGTTTTCTGAACCATCTGGTGGTGAGTAGCGTTCCTTGTTTTCTCAACCATCTGGTGGTGAGTAGCGTTCCTTGTTTTCTCAACCATCTGGTGGTGAGTAGCGTTCCTTGTTTTCTGAATTATCTGGTGGTGAGTAGCGTTCCTTGTTTTCTCAACCATCTGGTGGTGAGTAGCGTTCCTTGTTTTCTCAACCATCTGGTGGTGAGTAGCGTTCCTTGTTTTCTCAACCATCTGGTGGTGAGTAGCGTTCCTTGTTTTCTCAACCATCTGGTGGAGAGTAGCGTTCCTTGTTTTCTCAACCATCTGGTGGTGAGTAGCGTTCCTTGTTTTCTCAACCATCTGGTGGTGAGTAGCGTTCCTTGTTTTCTCAACCATCTGGTGGTGAGTAGCGTTCCTTGTTT
>NW_013669426.1:24580-31128 GCF_000517525.1 Limulus polyphemus
CTTGGTGAGTAGCGCTCCTAGTTTTCTGAACTATCTCGTGGTGAGTAGCGCTCCTAGTTTTCTGAACTATCTCGTGGTGAGTAGCGCTCCTTGTTTTCTGAACTATCTCGTGGTGAGTAGCGCTCCTAGTTTTCTGAACTATCTCGTGGTGAGTAGCGCTCCTAGTTTTCTGAACTATCTCGTGGTGACTAGCGCTCCTTGTTTTCTGAACTATCTCGTGGTGAGTAGCGCTCCTTGTTTTCTGAACTATCTCGTGGTGACTAGCGCTCCTTGTTTTCCTCCATCTTGGAGGAACTCGATACTTTATAGCAGCATTTCTCAAACTTTTTTGGCCATGGAACGTGAGATATGGATGTAAACTGTACAGGGTATGATGCGCGCGCAGCGTCCTCTAGATTTGTATATTATTAATGAATTTTTATGCACATAATATACTTTAGGTACAAACCTCTCCACTAAGATATTATGTAGAATATATATGGCATCTTTTATAATTCTTGTTCAATGCGAAATCAATATTATCTAATTCTAATACATAGAAACATATTTCATAATAAGTTATGATCGTACAAAAAGTGTGAAATATTTTATTAAATTTAAAATCATGATTTTCTCACGGAGCACCTATCAATCTCAGACGGAACACGGAACATAGTTTGGGAAATGCTGCCTTATAGGATTAATAGGGATACGGGAACACAACCGTGTTGAGTCTCCAATAAATGTTTATATATGGATTATTTTTACACATAAATGAAAAGCCCTACCTATACAGTATTGTATGTGAACTAAAAATATAAAATCATAAACATAACAACATTCACATGTGATATCCTGCACGTGTAAATGAAAATATGTTAAATAACACAGTACTGCGTTTTATTGTAACACTCACCTATGAATGATGAAGACCTTTTGTTGATGAGAGGAAGACTTGCGATGATGATGATAATAGATTAGGAGGCTAAGTCTAAGGCCGATGGATCATTGGAAAATTCGGTCTCAAACGCCAATTAATGTAGAAGTCGATGGGATGGGGTCAGAAAGTGTTACATCGACTGACTTAAACTTCGTAAAGTGAGAATTTTCGGCTGTTTGGCTTTCCTCCCCAAATCTTTCAAGGTTTCTCTGTAGGGTGCTAGAACGTCATTAAACCATCTTTTATATTAAATGCTTCTCTCTATTATGGGACCATGTCTACAAACATTTCTGTGAGCTCATCTGCCTTACATAGAAAATCGAACACAGCCTTCGCTGCGAGGATGGGTTTAGCAGATTTGTCTCTTCAGTTTCTTCATCACTGTCGCTGGAGGCTATCAGTGTTTAAGTTCTCCATTCGTTGGCTCTTGGTAATGGGATTCCTACAACTCAACCACCTCTTCATCCCCAATATCATCAAACTCATCGTTTCTAATTTTTTTAGCGAGTCTCACGATATCAGCAACTTCACGACTTCAGGCCAAAGATGATGCCAGCACGAATTTATAGCAGACTATCCCACCTCGTCCCATGACATTTTGGTGATATCGACACAGTTCTTAATGTTATACGCTTTCCAAAACATGGTTAAGTTTTCGAAAACACCGGAATCTATAGCTTGGGTTGCACGTCGGTAGACATTCCTTGTATAGAAAGACTTCAGTGTCTTTATTACTCCTTGGTTGCGCGGATGGATGTGGTATTGGGGGATAAAAATACTATTTCCACATTAGGATGGCTGAATTGCTGTGTGTCAGTGTCATGGATAGGAACATTTATTTGAACACCAAACAGGTAAATGTCGCTTATTTTTGCATTTTAATGCGCGTGGGTTTACGGAGTGATACACTAACATAGGCTTGCATTTAAAGTCACCCAATGCGTTCCCGCAAATAAAGCAAAGTGAGCCTATCCTTAAAGGCCTTAAACCCGGATGCTACCTGCTGCTTCTTGGTGAAGTATGTCCTGTTACCCATCTCCTTATAAAAGAGCCCTATCTCATCTGCATTAAACACCTGTTGAGGGGCATATCCTTTTTCCTTAATAAATCCACGGTTTGAACCGTGCAGCTCCATCGCTATCGGCTGACCCAGCTTCACCTTGCTGCTTCACATTATGTAGGTTGAAGCATTGCTTAAATTTAGCAAACCAACCTTTACTTACCTGAAGGCCCGGCATCGCCAGGTGGTTAGGGTGCTCGAATCGCAATCTGCGAGTTCGAATCACTGTCACACCAAACATGCTCGTCCTTTCGGGCGTGGGGACGTTATAATGTGATGGTCAAACCCACTATTCGTTGGTAAAGGAGTAGCCCCAGGAGTTGGCGGTGGGTGGTGATGACTAGCTGCTTTCCCTCTAGTCTTACACTGCTAAATTAGGGACGGCTAGCGCAGATAGCCCTCGTGTAGCTTTGCGCAAAATTCATAACAAACAAACTTATCTTAAACTCAGTGGCATCCACAACACTTTCACCCTCATTTTCTCACGTATAGCTATGCTATCAACAACACAGCCCTTTTTTGTCCACTGATCCACACATTCAACAATTTCTTTAAGCCTCTGTAAGTGCTAAGGTTTCTCAAGTGCCTAGGTGGAATCCGTTCATGGGGAAAAAATGTCATATGCACGGATTTTCTCTTCACTCCTAATCGTAGGTATAGAAGACTCATTCACGCCATATTCCCGGCCTATGGATGCAACTCTGTAATTTATCAAGGATCTCAATTTTATCTGCTAGTGTCATAACTCTGCGGCTTTTCTTTGCCTCACTAACACTTGGAGATACTTCACGTTTTGATTCCATACTACTATCTAAGAGTAATTACCAAAAAATTGCAAAAATAAATTGCCGACACGCCACTGAACTGAACTTGGTCCGATCACTTAGTCACATGGTGGAGATGCCGTGAGGCTCGGGAAGCTTGTTTAATTCTATCCTTACGGGTATTCTTTACTGCGCATGTCACAAGGTTTTTGTGTCTTACATTCAAAAGTTTTATTAAACTACTTTTTGGTAATGCTATACCAATTAGTGTAACATAAAATCTTAGCTAATAATCTATATTTTAATAGTATATAAGTTTAAGTTCTTAATTCTACAATATTTAAAAAATATCCTTCTCTTCTCTATTTTGTTCACCTTCCACCCACCAGATACGATGAAATGAAACGCATATTACTCACAATAAAAACGTCATTGTTCAGACTAGCCATATGTTTAATAGCCTTCAATTTTGTTTGGTTACAGGGTTATCAAATAGATAATCAGATGTTCTGAAAGGTTAAATGTCAATTTGACTTATAATACATGGTTTATTCCCGTGGGAACTTTAACAACTATATTGGATGAATTTGTAAATAGCTCTTATCACATAGTTATAAAGCCAGAAAAAATTTGAGAGTTAGGGGAAATTGTCTACTTTTTGCATGTTATTAGTCTATGTTCTTTAGTGCATTATTTAATTACAAATAGATGTATACTGTTACGAGCTTAAAGCTACTTAGGATAAACGAAGATGAACATATTGAGTATTTGTTTTGAATAGTCCATGTGCAAAGTATTAAGATTAAAAATACTTTTTTCATTTTAAAAATATCAAATTTCCTTTGTGTAATCCGTAAAACCTTTTAAATACATTTCACACGTTTTTCTTCAGTAAAACTGTGTATTTTATCTGCACTATACGGGATCGGTCAATTTGGTCGACCTCTTAACTTAACCACACACAAAACAAAAAGAGGAAAAATCGAAATAAAACTAAATTATCCATTTTTCTTTCCTTCTAGAATGACTTCATATTGGAACATGAAACTACCCGTCCAACATGCAAACATATGAGGGTTCTAGATCGTTATTACTCTCTCAACACTAGCTCGGTCAATTTGACCGACCACGTCTTTTTGTATTGGTTTAAAGTCTCTTTATTGATTTAATACTTCTAACTTTCAATATAGTGTTACGACAGCGGAAGTCACGTGACGCTAGTAACACGTCATGAGATTATAGAAAGATCTTGTCTGTCCGTGGCAACTCTAGTCTTCTCTATGAGCCCTCTATTTTTGTATATATAAGCCGGCAAAAGAAGTGACGACATAATTGAATTGCAGACAGGCAGAGATAGAGACGGACAATCGAGTCAAGCCGTAAGTAAAGTGCGTGAATCGTTGTGAATTATAGCATATGTTTAACTTAAAGTGACTGTGGAAATTAAGTGCATTGCAAAGTTGTATTGAGAAAGAATAAACTAGTTTTATTTAAGAAATGACTTGTATCGCTGAAGTTCCTCTGAAAGAACTTATGCCGGAAATTAACAAACGAACAGAGACGTAACAGTATGTATATCTTCACGAAATTTGGTAGTCTTTCACACACAAAAAATCTTATTTTTTTGGTGAATTATTTTTACAAACTAAAATAAAGATTTGTTGCAATCATAACCAGAAGATGAAGACATGCCACTACATCTTTAATTGTGAAAATGTAATAAAGAAGAGAACATGAACTTTTATATGAGGTGGACTAAAAACAATAACGTTTCAGTCGACTGCCTTTCTTCAGGCTAAAGTACTGATTACAAGAACTAACTCTTAAAAATTTTAAAAAGTGGAACATGATACGTCATCGTATCTAGAAAAATGTTAGGAATACACATCGGTTTGAAGGATTTTGATAATTCGCCTAGAGAAAAGAATATGTATCATCGCGCAGAAAAATAATTCCAATAAACTTTGTAATTGCCACCTTTTACACTATTTTCAATAAGTTTCTTATACTGTAATCATTTTTACCTTCTAAAATGTATTTTTGTCATGAAAATTTGAAAAACAACAACAATGATTTCAAATACCATTTCTAAAGGAAACAACCATTTGGCAGTAAGAGGTATGACGGAAGCGAAATAATCGTCTAAATTATATTATTCTTGTCATCTTTCTCAGCATGGCCAGGTGGTTAGGGCGCTCGACTCGCAATCTGCGGGTTCGAATCCCTGTCCCACTAAACATGTTCGCCCTTTCATGGGGGCGTTATAATATGACGGTAAAATAGTAGCCCAAGAGTTGACGTGAGTGATGACGACTAGCTGCCTTCCCTCTAGTCTTATACTGTCCAATTAGGGACAGATAGCCCTTGTGCAGCTTTGCGCGAAATTCAAGACAAACAAACATCTTTCTCGGAAGTTATACAACGCGGGTTCGCCCAACACCGATCCGCTTATATATATGCAAAAAATAAAAGCAACCAATTATCTGCCGAACACGGAAAATTATGCGCAGTTGAGTCGAGCGCCCTAACCACCTGGCCATGCCGGGCCGTTTTAGGTTTTAGTGTTACGGTGTTCTTTTATTCGAACGTAGAGCCCTCTACAATACACACCTGGCACGTAAACTCATATACACCACTAGTCAGAGATCTCTGATTGTATTTCACTACTTTGATAAAGAAGAAAAATTTACATCATCGCATTCGTGAAAGAGCCGTTTAGACAGAACGTCCAAGTATGAATAGTAATAAATATTGTAAATCAAAACATCTAAATATTTGAACAATAAAAGGTATGTTACTACAACTTTTGAATTTGTATAAAGATCGTACTAATTTGCAAGTCTGTGTAGTAAAATGTTATTAATCATTCAAAGCCTTGACATGTCATGTAAAAGCGTGACTTGTGGAACTAACAAACAATGTATAGAATGAAACATTGCTCTAGTTTGATAGATCTTGAGCCGGAAGTTCAGATAACAATAATGTAAAACTTCAAGGTAAATCAATATTTAATTCAGCCACAAAACCAAATATTAAGTTGTAATAGTAAGAAATGAGATAAATGGGAATATAAACAAATAAACTGATTAACAAGAATAGAGAAAAACTAAATATTTCTTCATGTTTCTTTATCCGCAAATGTATTTAGTAGTTTGGTAAACATCGTAGGCTAACTTAGATTACTTCCTGTTTATAGATTTGAATGTAACGAGGAAAGGAAAGATTAATTATTTTTCAATTCTTGGCAGTGGGTATGAGTCTTTTTTGGTTATGCTGTTAAGAGCCCTGAAGTCCACGCAGCAATGTTGGGTCCCATCCTTCTTCTGGA
The DNA here is from genome assembly GCF_000517525.1 of Limulus polyphemus. Classification (NCBI taxonomy): domain Eukaryota; kingdom Metazoa; phylum Arthropoda; class Merostomata; order Xiphosura; family Limulidae; genus Limulus; species Limulus polyphemus. Next base: position 30,652 of record NW_013669426.1, read on the forward strand.
CTAATATAACGGGAGCTGACCAGGGACTATCTAATTTCTCGACTATCCCTTCCTTAATTAGACCATTCATGACCTTCTCTATCTCTTGTCGCTTTGTTGGAGCTATTTTCCTTGGAGGGATCTTTATTGGATGGTGGTTGCCTGTGTTTATTCTGTGCTCTACAAGGTTTGTGCAGCCGAGATCATGATCTCCTTTCGAAAAGATTTCAGCATGATTTGCCAAAAGTTCTTTTACCTGAAGAGCCTGTGATGATGCCAAATGAACTATGCTCTTCTTATAGAGGTCAGTCAAATATTCTGGAAGTGTATGTCCTTTCTTTACAGTTGTATTACTTGCTTTAACATCGACTGGCTCTACCTCCTGGCACACATACAATAATGCCCCTTCCTTAAGTGTCTGCTCACATTTAGAGAAATTGGCCACTGTTATAGGTACTACTTGATGACCTGCTGGAAGTGACCTTCCAATCTTCAAAT
>NW_013669426.1:31947-35349 GCF_000517525.1 Limulus polyphemus
ATTAATTATTTTTCATTTTACTTTCCCTTGTTCATCTACAATGTCGCCAGAAAACTGAAATAATTCTATGGTTCTCAGTACAGAAGGAAATAAATAAACAATTCACCTAACATAAAGGGAAGTTATTCAAATTTCATTTGATGAAATCTAGCATTACAAAAATTGTTTTGATCCATCCAGTCGTCAAGCTGCAAATACGGCGAGGTTAACCTGATGTATCTTTTTCTTTAGAACATTTAATAATCAGCCAATCTGAATATATTGTATATACGTGAATTAGGACTGTACTTAACAATGTTACGTCTCCGTTCGTTCGTTAATTAATTTTCCGTAAATCCGTTCCAACGAAACTTTAGCGACACAAGTCCTTTCTTAAATAAACTGGTTTATTCTCTCCGAATACAACTTTACCGATACACTTAATTTCAACAGTCGCTCTATAATCAAATGCTATAACTCACGTCTCACGTGGTCAACAATATTTTGTCCGCATACATTCAATTACTCATTACCTCCGCGTCGCTTCGTGGCCGGTCTTATACATACAAGACTACACTCTATCTAGTAATCTCCCGACAATTCACGAAGGTTCGAGAAGGACGTGGCGTGATACTAATCACGTGACCTTGCTGACGCAACAATATGATGTCTGTATACGTGTAACTTTCGCATACATCAAAACTTAATATACTTTGCAATATAAACAAAAACTTCTGACAAATTATTTCAGTTTTTATAACTATGTATCTGACAAAAAATAGAAATTTAATTATGAGAAACAAATAATAATAATAATACTGAAAATTATCACTAGGATTCAAACCGAATGTTATTGGTTTCAAAGCGGAGGCAATGGACTAACTAATCTTTTGTTTGTTTATGGCAAAGCCATTAAGGCTACCTTCCGCCGTTCCTAATATTGAAGTGCCGAGCACAGGAAATGCATCTATTCGGCATCACCTTTTCTTTTACCAACGAATAGTAGGATTGACCATCACATTATAACACCCCCACGGCTGTAAGTGCATGTTTGGTGACCGGATTCGAACCCACAGCGTGACGCTAGTAACACGTCATATTCTCGAAGGTTCGTGAAGTCTCGAGCTTTTACTAGATATGCGGTAGTCTTGTGTATATAAGCCACCAAGAAGTGACGGCAAGGATGTCTAATTGACAGCTGAGTCGAGCACGTGAGACGTTCGTTGTGAATTATAGCGTTTGTTATAGCGCGACTGTGGAAATTAACTGTATTGCAAAGTTGTATTCAGAAAGAATAACCCAGTTTTATTTAAGAAAGGACTTGTGTCGCTAAAATTTCACCGGAAAGAAATTATACGGGAAATTAACTAACGACGAGAGACGTAACAATATTGTGAATAAACATATCCAAGCTATCTTATAACATTCAGAACAACTGGGTCTGGCATAGCCTGGTGGTCAGGGCACTCGACTCGAAATTGACCCCTGCTGTCATTAAGCATCACGTCATATGTACAGCATCTCATAAGAAAGGTTAAATAATTTTCAATTATAGATAATTCGATGTTCGTATTTTCCAGTTGTCGTTGTTGTTTTTACAAGACTCGCAATATGCCGTCTGAGTGAGTTGAAATGTTTTCAACTTATAACGTAGGTGCCCACCAATGGCACAGTGGTATGTCTGTGGACTTATAACGTTAGAAACCGGATTTCGATACCCGTGGTATGCAGAACACAGATAGCCCATTGTGTAGCTTTGTGCTTAACTTCAAAGACAAAATCATAACGTAGGCAAAATTAAAAACATTTTTCCTTTCATTGCGAGATTTCAGCCTTCTAACCTGAGCTTTCATCGAGTAACAATGTGCTAAATAATACAAATTCTGTTTGGAAAACATGAAATATTAACAATATTATACTATCGTAATAATTAATATTGTTACGACAGCGGAAGTCACGTGACGCTGGTGGCGTGTGCGAGAAGTTTCTCGAATGATCGTGAATTTCCTAGTTTGTTCGGGACACCCTCTTTTTTTAGTATATAATCCCGGCAAATAAAAGAAGAGATAGATATGCAGATAGACTGAAGATAGAGATAACTGAGTAAAGCGAACAGTAAGCATCGTAAGTAAACTGTGTGAATCACTGTGATTTATAACGTGTGTTATAAAGGTTGTTAAGTTTAAAGTGACTGTGGAAATTAAGTGTATTACAAAGTTTGTAACGAGAAATAATAAATTAGTTTTAATCAAGAAGGGACTTGTGTCGCTGAAGTCACCCGGAAAGAATTTTTACCGGAAATTATCAAATAAGCAGATACGTAACAATATAAATTTACATTATACTCTTGAATGTGATCCAATGAACACGTGTTTGACTTTCTAAAGACAAACTTCAATTGTAGCCGCCGTTATTCAAGAAACCCTAAAGCTAACTACTTTTCGACAACCTTGTGTAACCTCAGACAGTGAGTTATTATGTTGGCAAACACCAGTGAATTAATAATTATAGTTAATCTCGTGGCTTGTTTGACACCAGTTCATTGTCTTTTGTTCAAACCACATTTTTATGTTAAACAAAACAAACATCGCAAATCTTTGACAAAACTCAAGCGCCACGAGACTGGAAGTGTGGATTATACTGTAACAGAAGAAATTAATGTGCTTTTATTCATTACAATAAAAGCACCCAGGAATGTCAGCTATTGAAATGGCCTGAGAACAAGACTATGGATATAGAAGGACACTCAGTTTGGTCTAAGCAGGTGTTTGTGTGTTGTTGTTTTTTTTTATAGCAAAGCCACATTGGGCTATCTGCTGTGTCCACCGAAGGGAATCGAACCCCTGATGTTAACGTTGTAAATCCGTAGACTTACCACTGTCCCAGCGGGGGACCTAACCAGGTGAAAGTTTATATTTTCCAGGATTTTTAAAAAAGCAGTAATAATAGCAATATAAATATACACTGAGTGGTCACAAGTAAATACACACCTAATTTTTCGTCATTTAACTGATTTATGCTAACTAATTTGTGTTCATAGAGCACTATATAAATGAAAATGGTCCGCATACTTATTATCTTGTGCTACAACATGCCTAGAACTCAAGGTTCTCTCGAATTGTCAGATTTTGTTAGAGGAAGGATAGTTGGTCAAGCAGATGGAGGAATAAGTCAGTGGCAAATTTCGCAGAATTTGGGAATCCCGCTTTCGACAGTCAACAGAATCATTGTGCAGTTCAGGAAACACGGCAAGGAAACAACTGAGCAACGTCCGGGTAGTCCTGTTCCATCAGAGAGGACAAAAAGGGCTGTCAAGAGGAGCATCGAAATGGATCCCAGATTAATGACAGCAGAAGTGGCCAAAGTTGGTGGGATGAGCCTGAAATCTGTTCAACGGATTCTCCACAGATTGGGTTATCGTTG
>NW_013669426.1:35946-37851 GCF_000517525.1 Limulus polyphemus
GGCGACCTCTATCGGCAGTTGAAGATAATAATACCTGTCGTATGCACAACAGTGGTGCTTGTGTTGGTGGTCACTATTGCATACGACAGGCAAATCCACCTATTCGACAGGTAGATAAATATTCGGTTTTTTATTTTAACAAAAATAAAATCCAAAAATAAGCCGTAAAGAAATAATGGATAAAGATCGATATTTTTAGTAAGCAAAAACCTCCAATTACACTTTTCATTGACTGAAGTTAGAAATCAACTTCGTTTGATCCACCCGTTTATCCAGCGCTTTTAAAATAAAATATTCATATTTTCCATATATTTCTAAGAACATTTATCATTTGCTGATTCTATTGTCTCTCCACCCATCCCCCCAATCTTTTCCCTTTTTTATTTATTTTATTTTCCACATATTGTTTTGTTTGTTTTTGAATTTCGCGTAAAGCTACACGAGGGCTATCTGCGCTAGCCGTCCCTAATTTAGTAGTGTAAGACTAGAGGGAAGGCAGCTAGTCATTACCACCCACCGCCAACTGTTGGGCTACCCTTTTACCAACGAATGGTGGGATTGATTGTCACATTAAACACCCCCCACAGCTGAAAGGGCGAGCATGTTTGGTGGGACAGGGATTTGAACCCGCGATCCTCAGATTACGAGTCGAGCGCCCTAACCACCTGGCCATGCCAAGCCTCTAAGATATTGGACTTACAGACGTTTCTTGACTAGCTTTAATAATGTTCACTGTAGTTAAATGTAATTATCAACACAAGTGCAAATGATACTTTCTTACCACCTCATTGCATGAGTGAATTAGTCAAACCCATTACTACTGTCACTTGAAACAATCTCTATTTTTGATATGAGAGTTTATTTGCAATTGCACATCCAATTAAAAACTTTATTTGTTTAATTTAATCTTTTCAATCTAGTGGTTGTGATTCAGACTGCAAATGGAAGTTGTGTATCACCCTCTGTTTTGTGTGATGGGGAAGATAAGTGATGAACAAAACTATCCTGGCACACAACTTTAGTACCAAAGTTTATCAGAAGAATCCACAGTTAAGAAACTCTCTCTAACATCCGACTTGTAATACCAGTGATTTTAAAACTTAACTTGTATTTAAAGTAAATATTTTTACATTTTATATGCCAAACTTGTAATTAAAATGAATATGATTCTGTTTAAAAAGTTCAAGTGTTACAAGTTACATTGTAGCTGTTTTTAAGTTTCTTCATTACCTGATAAATCTTGATATTACTTTATATTTTATTTTACACACATTTTTTCATATTTAATTTTGAAACTTAAACAGTCTTGTATTTCATGAGATTGAGAAGCTGTATTATAAAGGGAATGAATTATTTAAAAGTTACTGACACAAAGATAAAGGCTAATAGTATGTTAAGACTGGGACACGACTGCTGAAAGATTGTAATATTTTTCTCACACTTCAGATTTCTCAGGTATATCAATGGCTCGGTTTCAGCTTTCAGTGCAAGTTCTTGAAGCTTTTTTTTTTTACATTGTCTTGCCAGTGTTTAACCTTGTTGTATGTGGCACAGGGTTTAAAAGATCTAATTAAACTGTTGGTTTCAGGCTTGTTTAATCTAATCGCTGTAGTTAACAGTAAAGGTGAAATCATCAAGCATTGTCAAATTTTTGTATCTTCATTGTGTTATGCTGAGTTAGATTTCATTTGAAAGTAAATCTTTAATGTTATTTTCATATTTAAAAAAAAGTATTGTTACGACAGCGGAAGTCACGTGACGCTGGTAACATATGAGGCCCGAGTTTGTTCAAGAAGCCCTCTTTTTTAGTATATAAGCCTGGCAGAGGAAGCCTGTGGCAATGAATGAAGAGTTCCAGGTAATTTACGATTCTGTTTCGAGCTTATGTGTGTGTGTGTGTGTGTG
>NW_013669426.1:38286-40518 GCF_000517525.1 Limulus polyphemus
GAAGGGACTTGTATCGCTGAAGTTCCTCGGAAAGAAACTCTACCAGAAATTAACAAACATGCAGATATGTAACAGTATCTTACATCATGCCATTTGCGAGTTAAGTTGTACAAAAATGTCAGAAGCTAAGAAATAAGCTTAACTTGATTGTGAGGTAACAAAGCAGCAACCATAAAGTTAATGTATGGTCTGTACTAGCCACATTATGGGAAGACTAGTAAATTAGAAACAATTTACTTTTACTCACTCACAGAAGATTAAGAGTTGTTATTAGTTATATAACCTACTCTCTAAACAAACACAACTTAAAAAACACTCAATATTGAGTTTTGAACTTCAAGATTTAAACGTTTCTGTAAAGTCATGTTTTGACATCAAACATACTTTTATATACCAGTGTAGTAAGAGACACGTTATTAATAACTGACTGATGCTCTGTTTGTGTGTTCATTTAAGATATTTATATTCTTATGTTTGTACGGTTGTGGAATAAAAATTAATTAATCAAACATTTTATTTGTTTAGAATTTAAAACAGTCAAATGTACAATATTTAAAATAACCATAATTTTATTTTTCTTGTTCAACTGATGGGTGAATTCTCAAAAACAAAGTAGAGGTACTGAGCTGGGTGAAATGGACCTTTTTTGAAAAAGAAAAAAAAAAATCTACGTGTAAACGTAATAAATGACAGCTCAAATAAGTACCGCCTCAAAAAATAAGTTCCTGTACTCAGTACCAGTGAGTACTGGCAGAATTTTACACCTGGTTCAACTATAGAACAAAACTGCTTCTTTTTAACACCTGATCTTAGTTTTCATTAGAGTCTGAAGTTTTCTTGCTGGAATTCAATACAACTTTTTCACCAGCATGATAGGGAGGAAAATGACAGAAGTAAAACTCATACTAACTCTTGGTATTATTAAATGCTGACAGTTATGTTTTTTACTCTTTGGAGAATAACTGAATCATGTCCAATCTATTCAGGAAATTTTGTTACTCAAAACAAGGAGAAATGGATAATATGAAAACCAAAAGGTTGTCTAATACCTTTACAGTACAAAGTGTTGAAAATGTATGCTTGAAGAACAGGAGAGAACAATTCTCTCATAATGCGCAGTTCTGGTGAGATGACACAAAGTTTCCTGATTTCCATGAAGATACTAGGTAAAGTTATTCATTTTTGTGCTCTTTTCCTGAAAAGTAATCCACTCAGAGACTGACTAACCATCAATAAATAGCTTTATTTTTATAGCAAGATACTTCTACCCTAACAATACTTCATTAATTTTGACTAGAGCACACAGGAGGTGAGTGAAATGTTCCACTATTTGGAATCAATTTACACCTTCATACACTCCTGTACAGGACTATTTAAATTATTCATAAATCTTTCTTTCTTGCTATGGTACAGTAAAACACATTTAAAACAAATGTTGATTTAACAGCATCTATATCTTCCAACAACTTAACTAACTTTCAACTTGAACACAATCTTAACTTGATGGTAACAAATTAAAATTCTCAAACACTCAACGATTTTAAGAACACAATTTAAACACTTTCTTCTCAGACTGTCAACAGTATCAAAACAGATTCCCTACATTTCAACATTAATCACGTCATCAGCAGCAATAGTAATAGCTTTGTGAGCAGTTTATAAAAAGGTCATGAATTCAGCAAATATCACAGCTTGGCTAAACAGACAAACCTACAATCTTCATGCAATTCCAATTTAACTACACTACTAGGATGTCTACAAAATGTGGTAAAAAGTAAGCTAAGCCTAATATATGATTTGAAAACTTACAAAGTATATAGATTAACGGAAACCATTTTAATTTAGTTTAAACTGAACCAGATTTGAATGCCACACTTCAAGTATATATTTGAGGTAGAGCAACGTAAATTAGAGAAGTAAGATCACACTATAACATTATAAAATCACATACTTGACCTATGATGCAAGTAATGACTGGGTGTTTATGTTAAATTCTAAACATCTTCTAAGATACTAGAAACAAAATATCCACAACTTTCCAGTGTTTAACATTGCCTTCACATTATAATATAATTATAATGTATAATTATAATTGTAATATTAGAGGATCACATGCTGTTATTGTTCGATATCTGTATATTCCACTATTAAGTAAAGTTCCTTGTAATATTAGAGGATCACATGCTGTTATTGTTCGATATCTGTATATTCCACTATTAAATAAAGTTCCTT
>NW_013669426.1:40987-46373 GCF_000517525.1 Limulus polyphemus
ATAATTATAATTGTAATATTAGAGGATCACATGCTGTTATTGTTCGATATCTGTATATTCCACTATTAAGTAAAGTTCCTTGTAATATTAGAGGATCACATGCTGTTATTGTTCGATATCTGTATATTCCACTATTAAATAAAGTTCCTTGTAACATTAGAGGATCACATGCTGTTATTGTTAGATATCTTTATATTCCAGTATTAAGTACACTGCTGTACTAGAGCTGTGAAAATGTTTCAGTCAACATTTAATAACAAATAACAGAGGCTGTTATTTTAATATCACCTATAACTACAGCTGTGAAAATGTTTCAGTCAACATTTAATAACAAATAACAGAGGCTGTTATTTTAATATCACCTATAACTTTATTTGCAGATTACTTACTTTCTTTTTTACTTTAATAGCTCTTCCTGAAATATACATGAAGTGTGCCACTTGTGGCAGGCAAACAGTTGCTAATATTTCAATCAAACAAGAAGAACTTTCCCTGAGTGAGTGACTTGTTTTAATATACATGATAATTGTTCTTAGATCCTGATTACCTAGAATTTGCAGTGGACTGTTGGGCTTACCAAGGTTTAAATCAGTTGTGTCTAGAAATTAAATAATGGTGAAAAATACTGTACTTCATGACTGTATGTACAAGAGCTTTTTTGAGTAACTAAATCAAGTGAAGATGTTAATGTTGTCTGTTAACTTTTGTTAAGTCTATTTTTAAATGTTATTACATATATCTACAATATAATTGCCTAAAACTAATTTGACAACATTTGTAAAGTATTTGTTTCTACAAAAAAAAATTAAGTAATAAGAAAGTACTCACTCACAAGTTACTCCCATGTAAAGGGCAATGTTCCTCATGAAGTTTCCATTTTAAAAACAAAAAAATCATCTTCCTAACAACCTATGTACACAACAGTTTGCTTTTCAACATAAAACTTTGACTCAGCAAAGTTCAATTTCTTACCTCAACAGAAATCAGACAAATATTCCTTTATTCCAACTCCATGTTAGCCACACTTTATCAAGTATGATCTATTCTATAATGAAAGATTTAATACATTGAGACACTAGTTTAAAAATATTATTCTACAGTGACTACTGGCAAACAGTTAACCAAGCCTTATTCAGTTGTGACTAGACTCCTGTCTATAACAACAAGAAAAATATATAAAAGTTATCTTTATTAAATTACCTTATAAATAATAAATAAATATATAAACCTTTCTCTAACAGAAAATGACATGCAAGTTTGTATGCAATTTCTAAATAAATATTGATATATATATAAATAAAATCACTAAAAACTTATTTTAAATCTCTATAGGTAAGAAGAAATAATCAGAAAAGGTTTTTTTATAGGCTACTACATACAAAAATAAGTATTTACGTTAAATTGATTCCCTGCATGATAAGACAGTTTCTAGACTAAGTGCTTGACTAGAGCAGTACTTTCGTGTGTTGAGTCATATCCTGTGAGTATTTTCAGAATCAGATGAAGCTTTGTAAATCAGTGATGGCAGAAGATGTGATGTCTACAGCAATGGTTTTAAAACATCAGAGAGAAAAATCAAAAACTTAAAATCCTAGGTAGTGAGTGACCATTGCTAGCAATCAAACACAATTGGTAATAACTAAAAATCTATTTTGTTTCTTTGGGTTAATGTCACATATTCATTGTAGAAAAAAAACAAGGTAACCTTCTTTTTAGACGAGAGATAGGTTAAAAGATGCACTGCATGAAACAAATATACATAAAAATCTAACAGATCACAACAAATATAACCATGCAAAAATACTATATACACCAACTACAAAATAGAAAAAGTGGTCAAAGCTATTTTATAAGTCTAGGCTCTGTTTTGAACAGAAATGTGGTTTATAAAAAAAAATATATATATATAAAGCTGATTATTCTTCAAATAGCTAAAAAAACAAAAAAATATTTAAAATACTGTCTTTGGTGATATGAAGTTTTAAAATTTTAGTATAATAATAAAATGAAACCTAAAAACTATGAATTGCACCACTGTATACCCAACTAGAGAGCTTAAAAGAGGCACACACACACACATTCAAGAAAGAAAGAGAAGCTAAAAATAAATATAGAGTTAAGAAGAATAGAAACTATTCCACAGCTTCTCCAAGAGAATCAGTGTCTTCAGGAAAGGGTTTTTCAAACTGGTTAGGAGAAGGAGTTATACCCTGATCTACCAGGTAAACAACAGGAGTACCCAAGGCTTTTAGCAGAGGTCGCAGGTGTAGCCACCACTGGTGTTTAGGAAGCCGGTTTCTGGAACAAAGTTACAAATGTTTTTCTTATACTCAAATAGAAGGAATGTTTAAAAGGAATTTCAAGATATCTATGATTAAGAGACTGGAAGTATACTTTCAATAAAGGATTTGCAGACAGACAGACAGAATATGTGTGTGTGTGTGTGTGTGTGTGTGTGAAAAACAGCTTTCAAATTATTATCTTCCCTTTGACTTAATATTTATCTTAATTTACTTTAAACAATGTGTTTTTCCCTGGTTTAACGAGTGTTTGAATTTTAAGAAAAAGGAAAAAATCCGTTCATTTCTTCCACTTACTTGAAATCTGTATCGGCCTTAAGTGTCTGGACTGGAGTGTAGCGATACTGGCGTCGAACCAAGCCCAACAAGATGGCAGTTTCAGGACCAGTGCAAGAGGCATCTGGATGCTCCTTGAGCTGGCTGATCAGCCACTCTGCTCCCTTAGCAGCCATCTTGGTACCAAAGTTGCGATCAAAAGGTGAAGGACTACCCCCCTAAGAAAAAAGAACTTATAAAGTTTCGTCCCTCCTAATCAATTCTTATTGTACGAAAAACTTTGTTTTTACACATACACAAACTGAGTGATATCTCAGGTACATTAGTTGTTTCTTTTCAACTCAATACCTCATTCCTTCATAAATATTTGCTGCACAACTAAGATAGTTTCCATTTTTACTAATTTTATTTACTGTACATATTTTAAAATTTATAAAATTCTGATGAACATAAAAATAGTCCTAAAATTGACACGCTACACAGAGAACCTACCTGTTGCATGTGCCCTAAAACATTCATCCTTGTTGAGAATATGTCTTTACCTTCTTCACTGTACAATCGAAAGATGAAGTCTGTGGTGTAGTTCAAGTTGGCATGTTCATTTCTATATAAATACAAAAAATTAAAGAGGTTCTATAACACAGGGTTGAAAGAGAGCCTATTATACAAGACTAGATAACCTAAATTAATAAAGAATAAATGTAACCCAAGCTGCATTAAACAGTACAATATCCACATTTCTAGCCATTACCAAAGTTCACAAACTCTCCACCAATAGACAACCTGAGAATAAGCCCTCGCTGGACTCCTTCAGCCATCTTAGCTTGCATGTGAACAACATCCCCAATAAGATCCTTGATAGAGAATGGTTCTTCAAAGATATATGCAGCATCGGCACCTCCGGCAAGGCCAGCCAAAGTGGCTAGGTAACCACAGTAACCACCCATGGTTTCTACTACAAAAACCCGACGTTTTGTTCCCTGAGCTGACTGGCGTATACGGTCGCAAATCTGTGAGGAATAATCAAACAAAAATTATGAGTTAAATTTAAACCAGAAACTAATGTAAGACATCGTTAAGGTTTAGTAAAATACCTGAATAAAGTTCCTCTCACAGTTGTGTCAACAATTCATTTTTCTTCTTAAAAACTTTGTTTCAACTCGCATATACTCTGATAACAGTCTTTAGTAAATTTTATGGTCTAATATAATGACTCAGGTTTCTTTCCCAAGATTTTAAAACATAATTTTTCGTAACGTTAAAATGTTAATGTCAGGTGAATGTATCTTTGACACATGACTTGCATGTGTTCTTAATGGACTACAATGTTATGTACTTCCTAGGATACTATCTGTTGTTTTAGTACTAAACCTATTAGAAAATTAAAGTAAAAATCTATGCTACTTGCCATAATGTCTAAAGAGTGGTCACTTGGCTCATCATAAAGCTAATACTATTGCAAATGACATATGTGTTGTGAGAAGAACTAAGACCTGGAGAAACTTTGTATGACATTGACAGCTTAAAACACAATACTAATTCAAAGAAAAAAAAAGCTAAAGATGGGGAAACAAAGAAACCAATAAACTTAATATTATTGCAACAATAATGTTGGAATACCTGCCTACACCTATTATTAAATTTTATACATACTTGTTCTTTTTTTGGGCAATGCAAAATATATGTGATCAAAATGTAGGGGCTGATACATTTAATTATTATTATTATAGACCTTGATGCAATGATTATTATGTACGTAACTAATTTCAACAACTTATCAGTGGAAGCAATGAAAGTTACGGTAAAATTTATTAACCACACTATGCCACATCTAGTGGAAACTTGGCTTACCACCAGGGCTAATCATGCCTAATGCATCAATTAATATCTTCTAACTCATTACTAATAAACATATCACCACTCCTGATGCATATGTGAAACCTTTGGATTATTTGTTTGAAAACAATTATCAGTGTGTGATACAAGTTGGAACAGAGCAATAAAACACATCTAACCTCTGTGATTTCATTAAGTGCAGTGTCGGCTCCCAGAGAAAAGTCAGTTCCTGGTACATTGTTGCTAATGGTGGCTGGTATCACACACATAGGGATCCTCAACTCTGGAAACTTTTCTCTACTCTCTGCAAACTGCAACACTGAACTGTAGGCCTAAAACAAACAAGACAACAGAGGACACTTGTTTCTACTAACAACACCTTGAACTCTAGCCTTGGAAGAAATGACTGTATAAAACACTTGTCTCTACTAACTGCAACACTGAATTGTAAAGCTGTACAACAATGAAGACAATTAAAATAGTATGTGTCAACATCTATAAACTAAAACATGCTCTAAGGTCTTGCTTAGGAATTAATCAGTGTTCCTAAATTAAAATTATTTTTGGTTGAATGAACATAAATATGTATCTAATAAGTTGTCTAAGAAATTGACTAGTATAAACCCAGACTAAAATTCAATGCTTTTTTATAACTATCTACCAACAGTATTGCCTTGCAATAACAAAAAAAGTAATCGCTTAATCCACGTTAACTCAAGCAGTAATCGCTTAATCCATGTTAACTCAAACAGCAATCAATCCACGTTAACTCAAACAGCAATCGCTTAATCCACGTTAACTCAAACACCAATCGCTTAATCCACGTTAACTCAAACACCAATCACTTAATCCACGTTAACTCAAACACCAATCACTTAATCCACGTTAACTCAAACAGCAATCACTTAATCCACGTTAACTCAAACAGCAATCACTTAATCCACGTTAACTCAAACAGCAATCACTTAATCCAT
>NW_013669426.1:47263-54980 GCF_000517525.1 Limulus polyphemus
GAAGATAACCCTGATGTATATCACACAAGGCTTATCCTACCTAAATACAGATATTAATATCTAAGCATAGAAGATAACCCTGATGTATATCACACAAGGCTTATCCTACCTAAATACAGATATTAATATCTAAGCATAGAAGATAACCCTGATGTACATCATACAAGGTGTATCCTTTCTAGATACAGAAATGAGTATCTAAACCTAGATGATAACTCTGATGTACACCATACTAGGTGAATCCTTACTAGATACATATATTAATATCTAAACCTAGAAGATAACCCTGATGTACATCATACAAGGTGTATCCTTCCTAGATACAGATATTAATATCTAAACCTAGAAGATAACCCTGATGTACATCATATCGGGTGAATCCTTTTTACATACTGATATTAATATCTAAATATAAAAGGTAACTGATGAACATCACACTAGGTTGTATGTTTCCTAAATATAGATATTATATCTAAACACAGCAGATAATCCTGATGTACATCACACTGGGTTGTATCCTTCCTAAATACAAATGTTAATTTGTATACTAATCTAATAATCTACACATTGACATTAGTACTGAAAAATGTAATCATTGTTTATCTTTAAAAAATCTATAAATTTTCTTACCAATAAAGTAAGTCATAATTTAATATAAAGTACAACATATTGCTCTGTGATTTAAGTTATTAAATCATTGCGAGTTGACTTATCCAGATTTCCTGCTTAAACTTATAAACACATAACAATATTAAAATTTTGAACCATCAGTGAAAACAACAGATATTAAACCTGCTCATATAAAAAATGTAAAGTTTTTTTACAATCTGTTCAAAGCTAGATAACTTTAATACAGTTAAACATAAATCATATTCACTCTAACAATTATAGGTAGTGTAACAGATACCATGACCTTCTTGAATTCTGTTGTTTAAAACAGAATATTACTTAGCAACATAAGAAAATGTTGAAAGAACCAACAAACTTAGTGAACTGGTGAATAAATGAAGTTATGATTAATAATGGCTGGAGACGGCTTGAATGGGCAATGAAGAAAAACTTTAATGTAAGTTTAACATAACAGCAAATGTACAATGTTTCGACAAGGTTTTGTCATCATCATCTCCAGCCATTATTAGTCTCAAAGTGGGTTCCTCGTCACCAAATTTGAAGTTATATATAACTTCTATCTATTTAAAGAAAATGCACAAAGATGAACAGAAACACTAAGCAGGTTGTTCATATCACTGAACATTCAGCTGTTAATTACTTGTTAACTAAGTCTTTCAAATAAGGGAGATTTATATTTCATGATGTAATATACACCTAGGTTGATTACAATTTTCATTTTAGTCTAATACATAAAGTACTAGTAAAGGTTAAGTTGCAGATAATAATACAGTACCTACACTAACAAAGGAATAATGGCAGCAGAAGAAGATGTTAGCTAACAAATCTAAATATAAACAGCTATAGTACATCAACACTTCCTGGAATAACTACTGGAGTTCTAGAAGTTAGAGTTTGTTTACAAACAAAACAGAACTTTACACTCACGACTTGGAAGCAAAAACATAGAGTGCAGAAAGTTAGAAATGTGTTACCAATTTCTAATTAAAGCTGATATCAAGAAAGTACATTCATTATCTGGTTGTAAAAATGAAGAGTAACTTTGTAGCCTGAGAAGATTCTTCACAACAGTAATATGGTAAAAACAAAAACCTTAACAGTCATAATGTAAGGAATAATAATCATTATTCTGCATTAGCAACAGCAGTATAAAAACAAAGCTAAGCTTTAAAAAAGCAGGACACTGTATAGCAGGATATACAAATAAGCTTAGCATGACTTGCGGTATTACACTTTCTTGCCTCTGTACCAAAGCCACAAAGCAGAAAATGGTTAAGTATGGGATAACAGTTAGGATGAAAAGTCAAGTTAAACAACAATTAAAGCCAGGAAAGGTTGCAGCATAACTTGTGATTCTGTGACAATCCCCAGCTCTGAAGGCTGTGATGACATTACAATCCCCAGCTCTGAAGGGTGTGATGTCATTACAGTGACAATCCCCAGCTCTGAAGGGTGTGATGTCATTACAGTGACAATCCCCAGCTCTGAAGGATGTGATGACATTACAATGACAATCCCCATCTCTGAAGGATGTGATGACATTACAATGACAATCCCCAGCTCTGAAGGATGTGATGACATTACAATGACAATCCCCAGCTCTGAAGGATGTGATGACATTACAATGACAATCCCCAGATCTGAAAGGTGTGATGACATTACAAGGACAAAAGCAGGTATGCACTAAATTCTAGAAAACACAAACATTTCAATATTTTTATCTTCTATCTATCAGTAATTTATGAAGTCGATAATGCACAATCAAAATTATATTTGAAAACAGGAAAATTGTTCCTGTTGTTATCCAGTCATGCACTAGGACTCGATTTTAACTTCAACTAATAACTTTCTCTGTAAAAAGCCTAATTTAAATAATTGCATAAGAAGATAATACTTGATGAACTACCAACTCTGTCCTGGAAGATGTTACACATTAAAGATGATGTAGGAAACCGGTAATAACATGGACAGACATGAACACTGTAATTACTTTTATATAGCTTCTTAACTAGACATTTAAACCCATCTAAAGCACTTGCTTGTCAGCTCTTTCAAGCTCCACAAACCAGGAAGTGTACCACAGAGCAAGGAAAGGTTAAGCACAATGCAAGCATCATAGGATAAGCTCCATTAGCAACACAGCTCTTACCTTCTGTAGCTGCTGGAAACCCAACCAGTGAGAGGAGGTGTGAAATAAAGAAGACTTGTATGAGTTTTGAGACAAGAAGAATTTTTACCTTAAACTGTTAATCAATGAAGAACGTATAAGTTTAGCTCACACTCATGCAAAAACTTGGGAAGATTTTTAATTAATGCAAGCTGTATAAATGTTCAATTCTTAGGCAGTGATTATTCAACATTACATTGTTATACTCACTTTTAATATAAACTGTGTTTCTCTGTTCTTCCATTTCAGGCAAACTAAAATAGTTTTTCTTAATTAATATAATGTGTATTCTGTATTTCTTTTTTTATATATATATTGTGAACAGCATATATTATGTGGGTGTATTTTGGCATGGTATAATGCCTACTGTAATGAGTGTACCATGTTGTGATCAGAAATGTAGGCAAGACGAGGTACGCCAAGAATAAGACTGAGTCTGTTGAGACCAAGATCACTATATTTTTACGTGAACCAACCTCACAATTTAAATAACATTTTTGAATGAAACCATGAGTAACCACAACAATAATAATAAGTTTACTTTTTGATTTTTGTTTTCTATAAACAACAAATGCAAAAATGTGAACAATTGAAAAAAAATAATTATTTTCACCTTTTTAAGTTACAATACGTACAGTTAGGAATACACACTCTGAAATGGTTAATGAAAACGTTTACAGAATTCTATATGTGTCACTGTGTCTATAGTCTACAGCAATACCTAGGTCACTGCTGGTTTTTAATTAGGCAACTACATTATCATGGTATATGAATAAACTTGGCATCAAAACATAGTTAATAAATCAAATCTTAATATTATAAAAGATTTATCAAGTTCTTAATTTTATATAGAAATATTTTTAAAAATCCTCAATCTTCCCTAGTATTAGAATTATAACATTTCCTTTCAAGGTATATTCCCTCTTCTCTAATTTATTTACCACCCCTCCCAGAAGTACAGAATTTAATGTAAATTACTTATTATAATATAGATATTACTCAGGAAAAAAATATTTTATAATCTTCAATCTTATTCGTATCTTTCAAATATAACCACTACCGCACACATTATTACAAATAATCATCCAGTAATTTTATTTTGTGTTACTGATAGCCAAAAACTTTGTTAAGAGAACCAAACTATTACAGGAATTGTATTGTGTGGCAGGAAGAGGTGTTGTTAGGTGTATAAAAGATTCTGGACTTGGGCCTATAGGCATAGGAATATTCAATGTTTCAGTATCATATCGATAATGGTTTTCTATTCTGATTTTTCAAGACAACAACTGGGGATGTGAAGTACTGTCAAATAGAATTGGGATATGGGCCCCATGTGCCAGTGCCTAGCTATTTCTCTTGTGGCAGGGATGAGTTTCTTTAATGGGAAGGGCGGAGAGGCTGTGATTACTTGAAATCTGATGCAATAGGTGTAGTAATTTTGAGTAGGATAGATTCCTAATGTTCCTTGTGAGTATAATACATTACTTTGCCTTTTATAATTGTTGATGGCTATAAATAAAGAAAAATTAAACTGGTAAAACTGAGGACATAAAATAATATTTAAAATTAAAATAAACAAGACCAAGACCAATGTTCTAAGACCAAGACCAACGTTCCAGGCCCATGATCAATGTTCCAAGACCATGACCAATGTTCCAATACCGAGACATCAAAAGTTGCCATCGAAACCAAGACAGGGTTTCAAGACTCCATTTCTGGTTGTAATAATGCCTATTGTAGTGAGTGTACTCTGGTGTGTTGTAATAATGGCATCTGTAGTGGGTGTACTCTGGTGTGTTGTAATAATGCTATCCGTAGTGGGTGTACTCTGGTGTGTTGTAATAATGCTATCCGTAGTGGGTGTACTCTGGTGTGTTGTAATAATGCTATCTGTTGTAGGTGTACTCTGGTGTGTTGTAATAATGCTATCTGTAGTAGGTGTACTCTGGTGTGTTGTAATAATGTTATCTGTAGTAGGTGTACTCTGGTGTGTTGTTATAATGTCATCTGTAGTGAGTGTACTCTGGTGTGTTGTTATAATGCCTACTGTAGTGAGTGTACTCTGGTACATTGTAATAATGCTATCTGTAGTAGGTGTACTCTGGTGTGTTGTTATAATGTCATCTGTAGTGAGTGTACTCTGGTACATTGTAATAATGCTATCTGTAGTAGGTGTACTCTGGTGTGTTGTAATAATGCTATCTGTAGTAGGTGTACTCTGGTGTGTTGTAATAATGCCATCTGTAGTAGGTGTACTCTGGTGTGTTGCATTATTACAATGTACCAGAGTACACTCACTACAGATGACATTATAACAACACACCAGAGTACACTCACTACAGTAGGCATTATAACAACACACCAGAGTACACTCACTACAGATGACATTATAACAACACACCAGAGTACACCTACTACTGATGGCATTATTACAACACACCAGAGTACACCTACTACAGATGGCATTATTACCATCTGTAGTGGGTGTACTCTGGTGTGTTGTTATAATGCCATCTGTAGTGGGTGTACTCTGGTGTGTTGTTATAATGCCATCTGTATTAGGTGTACTCTGGTGTGTTGTAATAATGCCATCTGTAGTGGGTATTCTCTGGTGTGTTGTAATAATGCCATCTGTAGTGAGTGTACTCTGGTGTATTGTTATAATGCCATCTGTAGTGGGTGTACTCTAGTGTGTTGTAATAATGACATCTGTACGATCATGGTTAATCAATTGCCTAAAAATGACTTATACAGCCTGCCTCTTCATTGTTTTTTTATTTCAGTGTTTCTTATGGATATCATATTGTAAACATGTGATAACCCATGTAAATTAAATTTTTGTTAAAATATCTCCACATTTCCTTAGTAGTTAGTAAAAAAAAAGTCAGTCAGAAGTGTAGAACTATATATATTAAAACAAAAAACCTTCACATTTTTTAAAATATTTATTGAGTAGAAAAAATGATTAATTATCTTGGATTTAGTCTTAAAATTAGAGAACTGTATTTTTAAGCATTTTATTTTACATTATAAAGTTACACAGTGCCCGTAAAAACTTAATGAAGTCTTCCCAGGAAAATTAAAAATGCTTCTTTGGAAAGTTTAACTCTAGAATGCCAGCATAGGGTCACTATGACCCCATACAAGTTAATTCTGTATACTAAATTAACCACACTGACATTCTAGGGTTATGTCTGGAAATAAAAAACTTCACTTTGAAGTAATGATTGTTTTGGTTGCTATTCATAATAGTCAATAAATTGTTAATACACATCATATATATATATATCAAAATAATTAATATATTTTATTTTATTCATTCCAAGTGATCAATATCAGTATTTTCAACAAACTATTGTTATCAGGATTAAGAAAACATTATGTAGACAAACTTTATTCTAAGATGTTATTTATAATACAACACAGTTCACTGTACTTTTTGTAACAGCTAGTAAAAGCACTTCTTAACAACTGTAACTACCACATAGCCCCTCTCTTACAAACAAGGGCCACCCCCAGGCCTTATCTCAGGGTCATGGCATCAACACTATCTGAATGCTAGCTTTTCTGTGACAATCTGAGTTATACACATGTTTTTAAAGAAGGAGTCAAACACAAGATCTACCACACATTAGATATCTGCTCTACCAACTGAGGTAAAGGGTTAACCAAATAGCAACTGCTATTAAGAAACTTCTTAACAGCTGACACTAGCACACACTTAATCATTTTGTTTGTAATGCAAATTGGTTAATTAATCTTGTTACTTATGTATAGAACTCAGTAAATCATATTACCTGAAATAAAAACCAGTTATTTGCACAGTTTGTTAGAAAATTCAGTAAATCATATTACTTCAAATAAAAATCACTTAGGTATAATGTCTGCAATACCTATCAGTTAATTAGTCATTAATTTAGACATAAACATTAATAAATATTAAGGAAAGAAGGGTATTAAGATAGCGAGAAAACACTAATTCAAATAAAAACTTTACAAAAGAAAGAAGAGACTTGTGTATACATTTAAATGGCACTAGCATCTCAATTGTTAACATATATAAAAGCTCTTTATCCCCCAACAAAACATCTCATACATCAACAAGCATATTTTTATACATAAATAATTTACTTGATCATAAAACTGTGGAGCCATCTAGATACCACTTAACAAACATAAAACTACCAGCCCTTGGCTACTGACTTTAACTGAACTAAGCCAAGCAGCTCTGTTGAAGATCATTCATGAAGAAAGCCAAGCAGCTCTGTTGAAGATCATCATGAAGAAAGCCAAGCAGCTCTGTTGAAGATCATTCATGAAGAAAGCCAAGCAGCTCTGTTGAAGATCATCATGAAGAAAGCCAAGCAGCTCTGTTGAAGATCATTCATGAAGAAAGCCAAGCAGCTCTGTTGAAGATCATGATGATCTTCATCAGAACTACTTAGCTTTCCTCATGATGACCTTCATCAGAACTACTTGGCTTTCCTCGTGAATGATCTTCCTCAGAACTACTTGGCTTTCCTCATGAATGATCTTCCTCGGAACTACTTGGCTTTCCTCATGAATGATCTTCCTCAGAACTTCTTGGCTTTCTTCCTGAATGATCTTGAACAGAACTACTTGGCTTTCTTCATGAGTGATCTTCCTCAGGTCTGCTAGGCTTTCTTCTTGAATGATCTTCAACAGAGCTGCTTGGCCTTCTTCATGATGATCTTTGCCAGTTCCACTAAGCTTTCTTTATGATGGAACTACTTGGCTTTCTTTGATCTTCCTCAGGCTTTCTTCATGAAAAACAGATCTGAGAAAGATCATTCATGAAAAAAGCAAAGTAGTTCTGAGGAAGATCATTCATGAAGAAAGCCAAGTAGTTCTGAGGAAGATCATTCACTAGGAAAGCCAAGTAGTTCTGAGGAAGATCAT
>NW_013669426.1:55967-81639 GCF_000517525.1 Limulus polyphemus
TGAGGAAGATCATTCATGAAGAAAGCCAAGTAGTTCTGAGGAAGATCATTCATGAGGAAAGCCAAGTAGTTTTGAGGAAGATCATTCATGAAGGAAACCAAGTAGTTTTGAGGAAGATCATTCATGAAGGAAACCAAGTAGTTTTGAGGAAGATCATTCATGAAGGAAACCAAGTAGTTCTGAGGAAGACCATTCATGATGAAAGCCAAGTAGTTCTGTTCAAGATCATTCATGAAGAAAGCCTAGCAGACCTGATGAAGATAATTCATGAGAAAAGCCAAGTAGTTCTGTTGAAGATCATTCATGAAGAAAGCCAAGTAATTCTGAGGAAGATCATTCATGAAGAAAGCCAAGTAATTCTGAGGAAGATCATTCATGAAGAAAGCCAAGTAATTCTGAGAAAGATCATTCATGAAGAAAGCCAAGTAATTCTGAGGAAGATCATTTATGAAAGAAGCCAAGTAGTTCTGTTGAAGATCATTCATGAAGAAACCCAAGTAGTTCTGTTGAAGATCATTCATGAAGAAACCCAAGTAGTTCTGTTGAAGATCATTCATGAAGGAAGCCAAGTAGTTCTGTTGAAGATCATTCATGAAGTAACCCAAGTAATTCTGTTGAAGATTATTCATGAAGAAAGCCAAGTAGTTCTGAGGAAGATCATTCATGAAGACAACCAAGTAGCTGTAATGAAGATCATCATGAAGAAAGCCAAGAAGCTCTGATGGAAATCATCATGATTAAAGCCAAGCAGACCTGATGATCACCATGAAGAAAGCCAAGAAGCTCTGATGAAAATCATCGTGAAGAAAGCCAAGCAGCTCTGATGAATATCACCATGAAGAAAGCCAAGAAGCTCTGATGAAAATCATCGTGAAGAAAGCCAAGCAGCTCTGATGAATATCACCATGAAGAAAGCCAACTATGTATGATGAATGTTGTCATGAAGAAAACTAAGCAGCTCTGAAGAAGATCATTATCAATAAAATTCATAACAATTTTAATTTCTCATAAGTGTACGAGCTAATTCTAACTGAAAATAACAACATCAACAAACAATGTAAACAATTACTATATATTCATTCACTGTCCTATCATCAATAAAGAAAAGTAAAACTCTGGTTTCTTATGTTAACAAACAATGTAAACAATTACTATACATTCATTCACTGCCCTATCATCAATAAAGAAAAGTAAAACTCTGGTTTCTTGTGTTAACAAACAAAGCAAACAAATACTATATATTCACTCTCTATAAAAAAAAAGTAAATATTTGGTTTGTTATTTATTTTCTTACATATCAACCACACCTCTTCTTGACATATTGCTTTTGGAACATTGAATATGAAATAAAAATTGCAGTTTGTACCCTCTTTTCAAGGGAAAATTTACTCCTTAGAATAAAACATTTATAGTGAAACCCATGAAAATACAAAATTCATTCTGACAATTTGTAAATTCTTCCTCAAAAGGTGAATAAATGAATTCTGTTAAAGAGAGTCCTAACTGAATGCCCAAATAAAATTTAGTAAAGTTCCACTTACAACACCATGCCCTTTGGCATCAAATGCAGACTTGGGAGGACAAAGCCTTGTCAACAACTTGTAGGTGAGGAGGTTCCTTTCAAAGCTCCTGGGGAAGCAGAATTGTTAAACATACCAGTTTGTAAAATAAAAACAATGAAAGATCAAAGTAATATAATTTGAAATTGGTCCTATGTTGACTTTTAAGTTTGAATAATGGACAGTATAATAAATTTTAAAGCTTAGACTAACAACCTACTTTACAAAAGTCTGCAGACTTACAACGCTAGACATTTATATACCACAATCAAACCTACCAAGAGACATTTATATACCACAATCAAACCTACCAAGATACATTTATATACCACTATCAAACCTACCAAGATACATTTATATACCACTATCAAACCTACCAAGATACATTTATATACCACTATCAAACCTACCAAGATACATTTATATACCACTATCAAACCTACCAAGATACATTTATATACCACTATCAAATCTACCAAGATACATTTATATACCACTATCAAATCTACCAAGATACATTTATATACCACTATCAAACCTACCAATATATGTATGTAGAGTACCATAAGTGAACAGAATTACTTAAACTAATTATACATTATACACAGTTCACCCAACTATCTTTTTCACCAACCAAACAACATATTGCAAACTCACTATAAAACTGGTGAAATAAAATGCATTACCTTCCACGGAGTTTTACTGCATCATCCCACTTCTTCTCCGCCATACATTTTGCTACCCCTTGAGTCTATAGAAGACATTTCATTCATTGAAATAAAGAACGTTTTTATATTTTATGACAGCTATTCAATTTAACAAGCTCACAGTGAAAAATAATCTTCATTTTGTGTTAAGATACAGGATTATCCTTGATTATCAACTTCATTTTGTGTTAAGATACAGGATTATCCTTGATTATCAACTTCATTTTGTGTTAAGATACAGGATTATCCTTGATTATCAACTTAATTTTGTGTTAAGATACAGGATTATCCTTGATTATTTGCTTCATTTTGTGTTAAGATACAGGATTATCCTTGATTATTAACTTCATTTTGTGTTAAGATATAGGATTATCCTTGATTATTTGCTTCATTTTGTGTTAAGATATAGGATTATCCTTGATTATTAACTTCATTTTGTGTTAAGATATAGGATTATCCTTGATTATTAACTTCATTTTGTGTTAAGATATAGGATTATCCTTGATTATTAACTTCATTTTGTGTTAAGATATAGGATTATCCTTGATTATTAACTACTCTGTTCTAAGATTTTTTATAATTTCTTACACTTTTAAAAGATGCTCTTTTTGATGCAAAAATATCTTCATACTTTCTCAGCACAGTCTTGTATTGAACTAACAAGTCTATTTTTTCATTAAAACTTTCTGAACATATGCTTTCAATGAACTAACAACACAAGTCTTTTCTTTCACTAAAACATTCTGAATATACTCTTCCAATGAACTAAAAGACACAAGTCTTTTCTTATGCTAAAACATTCTGAATATACTCTTCCAATGAATTAATAATACAAGTCTATTCTTTTGATAAAACTTACTGGATTTAGTCTTCCATTCACCCTTTCACAACAGGTAGGTCATAGTGCGCATGTCACAACCTTTCACAAAGTTACACTCAAAATTTAATTAAACAACGTTATTATCAATATATATATGAATAAACTAGGCATCAAGACACAGTTAATAAATCAAATTTTAATATTATTTAAGCTTTAACCCCTTGAGTGTGTAATTAGATTTCAGATGGGTCACCAAAAAGTGTCAATTATCCAATAAAAAAAAGGAAATTTACAATTTGACCTTTTTTAGTACTTTTTCAATATCAAAATCCACTTGTTGCCCTTTTGCTTAGTGATGTATGCACGTGCAGTACTAAGGTAGGAATTCAAGGACACATGAGTATCCTGATTGTCACACAATAAGGAAATGTTTTTGTGACTCCATGAGAAAAAACCTGACTGTCATACCAAAAAGCTACAAGTGTCAAGTCGGATAAATCTGATGACATCATCCAAAGGGTTAAGTTCTTAATTTTATAAAGTAATATTTTTAAAAAATCCTGAATTTCCCCTACTGTAAGGAATGTGACATTTTTATCTAGGCATCCCCTCTTTGTAAATTTATTTACCATCCCTCCAAGAAGTATGAAATTTAACATAAATCACTCATTATAATGTTGTCTTCATTCAGGCAAAGCATAACTTTCATAGTCTTCTATCTTGTTTGGTTACAGAGCCATGAAATAGAAAATCAGACTCCTCTTGCCACACCCACCCATAACATCCTCTCTTTCAGGATTTGTCGATAGTTCTCTCTTACATTTAATACTATATTATTTATAACCAATAGAAAGCCAAGGTTTTCATTTGACATATCATATTTTGTTGTTTCCTGTACAGAGAAATAGTAATTTCTCTTTCAATACATGCTTTGTTTTCATATGAAACAAAAAAATTATGAGAGTTATGGGAGATATTCTGCTTTTTGCATATTATTATTCTGTGTCCTTAGGGGGCATTATTTAATTAAATAAAAATTATTTATTTATTATAGCAGTACCATTATTACAAAAAAGTAGGTGTTAAGTGTCATTGACAGTCGACATCAGACCAAGGTGAGTACTTTTTCTTGTTTTTCATGTGTATTCTTTATTTATTATTATAAAAGTAACTAAAATATAAGAATTACTAACTTTTTAGGTTAGATAAAGAATAAAAATAATAATATAATAAAAAATTTTCACAAGGCACACGTGCGAGCAGCTCGTAATTCGTTAAGGTACCATAAGCCACACGTTCCCTAAGTGATTAGCAACTTATAATGGTGTGAATAGTAGTTAGACATGGTTCAAAGGGCAAATAAAACAATAAAATTAAGCATAAATAGATGTATATTGTTACGAGTTTAAAGCTACTTAGGATAAACAAATGTAGTTTCATGTTACAATTTGAAGTCATTCTAGAAAGAAAAGAAGGTTAATTTAGGTTTATTTCTGTTTTTTTTTGGTGGTTACGGGGTTGGTCGAATTAACTGATCCCGTTTTGAGATAGGGTAGAGAAAATAACAGATAAACTATAAAGTTTTACTTAAAAATAAAAAACGTTTGAAATGCATTTAGGAGGTTTTAGAGATTACAGAAAGGAAATTTGAGATTTTGGAGATGAGGAAAAGTATTTATAATTTTAACATGAAAATGACTTTGCATACGGACTATTCAAAACAAATACTCAATACATTCATGGACAAATCTTTATTTTATTAAAAATGCTTCACTAAGAAATATGACTTTTTGTATGTGAAAGACTTGTAATATTAACTGAAAGACTGCCAAATTTTGTGAAGATATACTCACTATATTGAGAGTTATAAGTATTAAACTCATATCAACTTTAAACGAGTACAAAGGTCACGTGAATTGGTCAAATTGACCGATCCCGTGTTGGGAGAGTTAAGCATTCTGCTTTTTGTTTACAAAAGCCTTGTAAAGTTTATTGAAAGCTTGCCAAATTTAATGAAGTTAAAAGAAAATACTTTCCGAGTTATAGCATGTATACCACTATGGTTACATGGTGGTTACAAGGTTGTTGCAATAGGGTTAACCTGTTTGTAAAGAGATTTCTAATTTACTAACCTTCTGAACACACTCCATGAGAGGTACTCTTACTGCTTGGTTTCCATCTAAAGACACCACACATGCTTCTGAGTTGGGTGTTGCTTCAAACAAAGCAAGAACTGCTTCTGCTCCCATTCGACAACCCTAAAATTATAAACAAAGAACTTGGTGTAATAACCCTACAATTATAAACAGTTCATTTATCACTCTACACCTATCAACAGTGATGTAATAACCCTACAATTATAAACAGTTCATTTATCACTCTACACCTATCAACAGTGATGTAATAACCCTACAATTCTAAACAGTTCATTTATCACTCTACACCTATCAACAGTGATGTAATAACTCTACAGTTATAAAAAGTTCATTTATCACTCTACAGCTATCAACAGTGATGTAATAAGCCTACAATTATAAACAGTTCATTTATCACTCTACACCTATCAACAGTGATTTAATAACCCTACAATTATAAACAGTTCATTTATCACTCTACAGCTATCAACAGTGATGTAATAACTCTAGTTATAAACAATTCATTTATCACTCTAAAGCTATCAAGAGTCAGTAAACCTGATATAATAACCCCACAATTATAAACAGTTCACTTGTACCCCTATCAACAGTGATGTAATAACCTTTCAATTATGAATAGTTAATTTATCACTCTACAAATATAAACAGTTAGTTAACCTGATGTAATAACCCTACACAGTTAGTTGACCTATGGATATAAGACATTAGTCAACTTTCTTTTGTTCACTCAACTACATACATGTATCATGTGACCCAAATCCCAGAAAATTTTACTAACCAAGACTCTGTCAAAAGCTGAAGGACTACCTCCCCGCTGTACATGACCCAACACTGTCACTCTTGTGTCCTGTTTCAAATTGTCGACCACCACCTAGATGTTACATATCGAGTTAATATTGAGGTTCTTTTGAAATTCCAAAATGTAAACATGCTTTTTAATTTATATATTTCAGATTGCAAAGTTTAAGAGTAGAGAAAAAATTGTTATAGAAAACATTAGTTAGATATTCATATTTTATGAAAATATGCACACATTTATCACAGTAATATGTTCTAGACATTTTTAAAATGAAATATGTGTGTGTATTTTATATTATACATATTGTACATTAAAAAACTACCCTTCTCTCAAAGTCACCTGCCATTCAAAACTCAACTAAAATGCAACTGAATAAATACAAGTCATGTATTAACTTCAATGAATGAATACTAGGTGTATACCATGTGTTACATTAGATAAATACAAGTAATGTATTAACTTAAAAGAATAAACACTAAGTGGACATCACATATTCCATAACCAAACTTACCAACAATAAACAAATTAAAAGTTTACATGAAGAACCTAAATAACCTTTTTCACTTGCTCAGCAGTGATAGGACTTCCCTTTCGGTCGATAGCTCCTTCAGAAATAATTATGATGTTCAAACGTTGGCCAGCATCACGTTCCTAGTAAAAATATATAAACATCAGTAAATAAAAAATTACCAATACAAGTGATGTAAGTTCTGTTCTAAAAAGAAATAAACATATATTTACTTTTAAGAAAATAAAAACATTTTAAAATAATAAAAAAATACAGCCTGTAAGTTTATAAACAAAAAGAATATATATATATATAGATAGATATACATAAACACACACACACATGTGCATATATATATATAACTAGGTTACAAAGTATCAACTTATCACTGTTTGCTATGGTTCTAATGAAATTGTTTTGATGTTAAATAAAATTTAACTAGGTAAGTATGGTGAGTTTATCGCTAGTTGCTATGGTTTTAGTGACATTGTTTCAATGTTAGATGAAATATAATTAGGTAAATATTGTGAATTTATCACTGGTTGCTATGGTTTTAGTGGCACTGTTTCAAATTTAGATATATTATAACTAGGTATATAATGTGAAGTTATCATATGTTGTTATGGTTCTGGTGACATTATATTTCCAAGATAAATAAAAGACTAGATTACAACGTAAGTACTTATTACAAGTTACTATGGTTCTAGTGACATTATCATTGGTTGTTATGACTCTAAACATCACCTGTTTAAGCTTTTTGCATAGTTTCTCTGGCCAATCAGGCTCTGGAGGCCATTCTGGGATAAAAACAAAATCAGCTTCACTGGCTAGGGCACCAACAAGTGCCAGGTAGCTACACAATAAAACATTTGAAAATGAAACACAGACGTTCTTGTACCTTGAACAACAAAATGTTTATTATCCTCTTGCTTCATTAAAGAAATGACAGTAAAAATAAACTGAACCTTTCATATTATTTTCCCATTATTCAAAAAGATGAAAATGAACATACCACAAATTATGTCAATGTATATCTTTATTAAAATCTAGAATCTTATATGTCGTTTTGTGAAATACTAGAAACTTTGGAGAAAGTAGAGATAACTAATCTTACCCACAATGTCTTCCCATGACTTCCAAGATGAATGTTCTCTGATGACTGTAAAGTAAAATTAGATTTATACTTTTTTTCCCTAAAACAAGACAATGTCTATAGAGAATATTAATATAATTCTCAAGTTTACACAATTTAATACAGCTCTGTGTCTTCTACTTCTACAAACACATCCAGCTGATTACATTATTCAGTGTTAAACAAATAGTTTTATTAAGATATACCCATATCTTGGGATTGTTACTCTATTTTCAAAGAACACTTTTTCAAAATTTGCATTTCTATTAATGGAAAGCTACTTAGTCTATCTGCTGCCATCCCTAATTTTTAAGTATTTATGATTGATTGTCATACTTATTATGCATGCACACCATAAAGTTTGAGGAACACTTGTGTTCTCGTATAGATCTGAACTTGGCTCGCCAGCTCCAAAATCTAGAGCTCTACCACAAGGCAAGCCCAACAATGTCAATAAACGTGTATTGATTAAATAATTGTTTTAGTTGTACCAATATGTTTTATAACATAAGTCTAATTATATGGTTAAAAAATGTAAATGAAACAGGCACACACTCACAAACACTTCAAAAAAATAAAACACTTTTACCTCAATACCACGAATGATAAAATATCAAGGAACTAAAATCACTAGCATAAATTATGTTTTTTTTTCTGTTTTCTATTTCACACTTATATCCATTACAGAGATAAACTACTTTTGGGTAAGTATTTCACTTACTTAGCATAGTTTTACTATGTCTCAAGCTTTATGTACCGATATGAAATAAAAAGACTTGTGCATAAATCTTTAACAAAACAATTGTTTACATAATTATTTATTACAGCAGGCATGTAACTGCGAGCTTAAAACTTTCTTTCTACTTTCTTAGTTCTCATCTCTCTTCATATATGTCTTATCTCTCCATAGCTTTTAAAGAATTGAAGATAAATTAACTGAGATTAATGATGAAAATTGGCCTTTATGAACTACATAGTAACCTTACCTTGTTGAGTCCAAAAATAATGGCATGCTTACACCTTGTGTAAAACAAAGTCTACACAAAATAATAGTTATTTAATTATTGTTTCTCTAACAATGATTTTCAATGACCAGCTTTTCTATAAAACTTTCAATGAATATTACAAAATTGATTTCATAACATACACTAAAAATATAGATACACACACACACACATATATATATATATATATATATATTTGGTTTTAAATCTGAAAACAATCTCACAATTAAATCAACCAGAACACAATGAAATAACTTAGTTCTAAACTTATTCTTACACTATTTTGATGTGATGATGGCATCTAAGATATGATATAAAGCATAGAACTAGTTGCTATACTACCTTGATGCAGTTGTGACAATGGCATCAATGGCCTCTAAGATACGATGTAAAGCAGAGTCTGTCCCAATGGTCATGTCTGTGCCACAGAAATCATTATCGATTGATCCTACCATCCCAACGATGTTTAAACTGCTGCACTCTGAACGTAATTCTGCAGTAATTGCTCCTGAATACCATAAGATCAGAACATTCAATCATCAAAGTAAATTTTCCAGGGGAATTATGTGGAGCAAATTTAAACAATTTAAAAATCTACAAAACAATTGTAATAGCATATAACATAGAAAATAGTTTTACAGTGTACTGTATAAAATATTTTTAATATTTGTTTTAAATAATAAAGAGACATAAATAGGAGAAAGTGCAAATAGATAAACTATGTATTGTTTATGTGATCAGAGTATCAATTTTTCACCAATTTTACTTTGCCTGATTATTTTACAAATTAGACTAAATCTTATGATTTTTTAATCACTATTGTAATAGAGATTACTATCCCCATGCTAAAAAATTTCAGGTATTATACTCACCTTTTTCAACCAATTCATCTAGCAACGAACCCCACTCTTGACGGAAAAGATTAGCCCCAGTCAAACTCCCATCTCCACCAATAACCACAAGGTTACAAATTTTATGCTTCACTAGGTTTTCTGCTGCTTTCAGACGTCCTGCTCGCTCTCGGAACTCTTTACAGCGAGCACTTCCAATCACAGTACCACCCTATAAGTTCACATCATGACAGAAAAC
Organism: Limulus polyphemus; assembly: GCF_000517525.1. NCBI lineage: Eukaryota > Metazoa > Arthropoda > Merostomata > Xiphosura > Limulidae > Limulus > Limulus polyphemus. Next base: position 65,742 of record NW_013669426.1, read on the forward strand.
ATAAATGTACATGAAACCTTCACAGGAAACATTATGATATATGGAACATAAAACAGTTCCTTGACACTTTTTCATTTGCATTATATCTGCCTGTAAAAACAATAATCATATTTAAATACATATTTTTCCTAAGATAATATTTCAAAAATCCACACTGTTAAACAAGCATAAATATTTTCTAACATATTTGATGCAACACACAGGTACAGTGACAAATTTTTAATTGTTTAATATAAAAACAAAGTGGAGAAAAATAGAAAACAAACTCCTCTCAGCAAGTTTATGTCTAGTTATACTAATAATTTATACATCTTGACTTTATTAATACCTTCTACAGCTTTAAAAGTTCTTAAACTAAACACATCTGATTAATTAAGTTATTATCACAGCCTCCAAATTAGACCTACTTTAGAATTACAGTCATTACAGTCCCTTAACTAGTGCCACCTTAACAAATATATCATTATAACAGTCCCTAAACTAGACCCACCTCATGAACTACAGCATTATCACAGCTCCTAAATCAGATCCTACTTATGAATTAGTGTTACTGAAGTTCATAAATTAGACATATTTCATGACATACAAAACTATCACAGTCCCTACACCACACCCACCTTATGAACTACAGCATTATCACAGCCCCTAAATCAGATCCTACTAATGAATTAGTGTTACTGAAGTTCATAAACTAGACATATTTCATGACATACAAAACTATCAAAGTCCCTAAACCACACTCATCTTATGAACTAAAGCATTATCACAGCCCCTAAATCAGATCCTACTTATGAATTAGTGTTACTGAAGTTCATAAACTAGACATATTTCATGACATACAAAACTATCACAGTCCCTAGACCACACCTACCTTATGAATTATTCCTGAAACACTGGTCCAGCTAGCTTCTTGGATATTTTCACCACCATCAACCATACCTTGATAGCCCTCCCTGATGAAGAAAACTTTCGTACCCAGATACAGTCCCATCCTTACCACTGCACGTACAGCTGCGTTCATGCCTATTGAATTCAAAATAATTTAGAAAATGTGATAAAAACCTTGATAAAGGTATTTACAATTACCTTTACTGAAATAGGCCAACTACTATGAAATAATCATTCGAAATGGAGAATGGGCAAAAAAGTTTCCTCAAAAATTACCCTTCCTTTTCAAACAACTTCAAGTACAGTTAACCACACTTTTAAATGTATTAAGCAAAAATGGCAGAATAATTATACATTCAATGTTTCTCCTAGAAGAAAATTTTCAGGCACATTTTGGATGCAATAAATACAAATTTCTAAATAAATTTAATCCAGTTCTACTGAAGATATTGTTACGACAGCAAAAGTCACGTGACGCTGATAACACGTCATGACTTTCTAGAAGGATCATGTCTTTTCTAGGCGCCCTCTATTTTAGTATATAAGCCCGGCAAATAAAGCAGAGATATAATTGCAGATAGACAGATATAGAGACAGATAATTGAGTCAAGCGAGCGATAGTGACCGTAAGTAGAATGTGTGAATTGTAGCAAGTGTTTAAGTTAAAGTGACTAAAAACAGGAGTAATAATGCTTTATTGTGGTGATTAAGAAAACTAAAGTTTAGTAAATCTGAAGTATGAAATAAGTTATTTCTTATGTTGGCAATGCAAGTTACTAAAATTTTGTTAATATATCCTTATTGAAAGCATTTTAGAAATAGAGACATTGCCTTAAAATAACTCAAAGTACAATATTGTTACGTCTCTGCTTGTTTGATAATTTCCGGTAAAAATTATTTCCAAGTTTCTTGATTAAAACTAGTTTATTCTTTCTCGTTACAAACTTTGTAGTACAGTTAATTTCCACCCAATTGAATGTAAACAATTGAGATTAACATACAACCAAGAATAAAGAACAATCCAATTTAATGTAGTCATTCAAATTCACCTCTATATCCACCTATTCTTTAAAAGAATTATAACTGCTGGCAAACTGTACACAAACTTACTCTTCACAAATAGGAGAGAGTATTGAATCCTTTCCTTACTTATCCTTGATATTGTAAACTAGTTATAGCCTTACCTTCATATGTTTTTGATACTACTAACCTACCATGGATATGGTTCTGTAATCTTTAATTTCTAAATTTTTATGGAAATATTTGAATCTTCAACTGGCTTACAACTTTGGCAAAACTTTAAGTTTTCAAACCTTCCATTTCACTGTGATTTCTATCAAGGCAAATTTTTAAATATTGGAAGTTTATTACTAGTTTCCTTTCATTTACTAATTTCATAAACTTAGTCCATCTACAACAAAAACTATATAGCAAGCCAATTAAATGTAAACAATTGAGATTGCTATATAGTTTTTGTAGTAGATGGATCTCAATTGTTTACATTTAATTGGATTGCTGAATAGTGTCAGTTCCATATAGATCTGAATGTTCACATTTAATTGGTTTACTGTATAATTTTTGTTGCATATGCATCTAAAAGTTTACCTATAACTGTATTTTTGTATAGTTTTAGTTGAACATGTATCTGAATGTTTATGTTTAATTGGTTCGCTGTTTAGTTTTTGTTGTGGATGGATTTGAACATTTACATATAAATAGATTGGTCTTTATTTTAGTTGTAGACAGATCTGAAATTTAACATTTAATTCACATTAAAAAATATAAGACAACCATTTTAGACTGGTAAATCATTTCATGGTAACAAGTTCTTAGCATATATAATTTTGCTTTGTTTTAATACAAGAGAAAAATAAAAAAAATATTTTCAAACCCCAAAGGTCAACAACCACTTTAAAACATATTTTACAAAATAAAGTATAGTTCATTCACTGATTTATTTTATTATGTTTCTTCTATATATACATACATATCTATACAAGTGGAAAAAATGCCTATGTTTCCTACCTTGTGAATCACCACCACTTGTCAAAATTGCAATGGCTTTTCCATTCTGTCCTCCTTTCATTGCAGTGGTGCCCTCCATTTGGTCCTGGGGCAAAGTAGCTGGATTAGCACTCTTTAATCTAGTCATAAAGAAGTGGCATAAGATTATTTGCCCATAAGTGGAAACATTAGAATACAACTACCCAAAGTACTTTTGATTGCTAGTGGTGAGTAACAACTTTGCATAAAATCCTACAAATTAATATATTCCAAATTTGGTTATATTTACAAATAAATAAACGTCTAACTAAGCAGCTTATAAATCATCCACGATGTCTTTGAATATATTAAAAACAAAAATAATAACATTTAACAAAACAAATATTTTTATATGAATGTCTGTTTTAACACAGGTAATAATTTACAGCTTCACTGGACTAAAAAGTTTGAACACGTTACTTCATAAATCTAAAATTGATTTTAAATTTCATTACACAGCAGGAACAATTTGACATTCCAATTTCCATTCGACTGCTCTGTTTCAGTATTTGTTACGCCGGGGTCTGCGAATACTCATTTATAATATGCCAGTGATTAGTCCGTTTTGTATTTCCACAAATTTTTCAAGTTGTAACCATTAAAACAATATTTCAGTAATAACACTTTATTTATTACCTGTAGTCTATACTTTCTCACAGGAATTTCACGAAGCAAGTTGCCGCACAATATAATAACATAAATGCCCTATTCGACCTTCGTAAGAAATGTTATAATGTAGAACGCCACCGTGTGGAAGTAAATTAAATTATCTACGGCGGATAAATACTAAATGTTGAAAACCCGTGCTTATGTGTTATCTAAATATAAGGTTTATAATACTTTTTTTTTGCTAGGAAAAATTGAAAATAACGTATTTTTTACCATATTTGTTAAATGAATGGTGCATTTTAATATTTTCAAAGTATCTTGTTAAAAAGAGTGCTCATATAATATATCGAACTATTTTATACGAAAATTACATATTGCAAGTGATGTTATTTGGTGTACCACGTTCTTCCTCTTTGATCGTGTCCAGTTAAGAAAGATGAGGTAGGCTTAATGTTGTGTTACAAAAAATATTATTTTTGTATGGAGTAAAAATAACTATTACCTTTACGTTAACATGACAAAAATTAATATGAAAGAAGGTGGTGCAACTTTCAAACTATTAATTTCGGCGTGAAAATTTGTTTAACAAGTGATTTAAAATTGAGTGGCTAGCCTACTGAGAATTTATGTAGGCCTAGCTAACCCTAATTACCAATGATGGAATGGAGTCTATCTAATTCTAGTTTGTACTACTGTTTCAGGTGTTTGTCAGAAAATACTTCTGTCTTAGGAAACTTTAGTAGTTATTTGGTTTATAAGACTGGGTTTGTTGTACTTTCATTTTGATTTTGCCTGAATCTCGCATTATTGTTAAGTAGGAAACGCTGATTCCGAAAGTCTTAGTAATTCAATTATATATAAACGCCTTGAATGTATGTGGAACAAAACGTGACTTACAAAAATATTAGCATAATAATTAATATAAACAGCGGACGACGAATATTACTATGCATCAAAAAGAGTCGACTTATTAAGAAAATAAGACTCGGTCTTAATCAAAATGAAAATGCAGCGAACCTAGTGATTGAAATTAGAACCCTGCATGATTGAAATAAACCTTTATGTATTATTAACATGGGTTGCGGGTGAAAGGCCATGTCATCGAGTTTGTTGACTCGCATTCACAATTTTATTGAACTACTGTTTCATGAATTTATGTCAATAAGTTTGGTAGCAATAACCTATATACATACATAATATATAATAATTGAAATGTGACTGTATTTTACAAAATACTAGTCTGCTAAAACACAGCCAAGACAAGTCACTTTTTAAAAACTACAGGTTAGTTTGATATTATTGGATATGGTAATGTGAGTGCATGTGCACCATGTCATTGTAACTTCTGTATTGTTAGCCAGGCATGGCTGAAAGGTTAATTTAATAAATATGTATAATATTATGAGATTTAAGCTATTTAGAAACATGTTCTTAAACAATTATCTCTTCTAGTTACAACCTTTGTACTCTGTTGCTGCTTGATGTAGGTTGCTAAACCTTTTAAAATTTTGCATGTGGAGGATATGAAACAAAATAATTTTTTTTAGGTTTATATATACGGTTGAATAACCAAAAATAATAAATTACTATATTAATACCATAGAATTCCATTATAATTTATCAAGATTAGTAACTAAGCTGTATTTCAGTCTAAAAAAACATGAAATTTTGAATAGACTAAACACACAACCTACCTCCTTGAAATCTTGGTTCAAAAGAAAGAGATGGCATCCAAAGACGTTAGAATGGCTGAGAAATCCTCTAGGGAGACAGTCTGAGCTTCCAATTTTATGCATAATCTTAAAAATACATAATGGCAATACTTCAATTACTTGAATAGATTGAATGATCAGAAACCTTAATTTTAGTTAGTTTGTTAGTTTCATGAGCGATGACATTAATTAAGTAGAACAACCTTGTATTAATTGGAAATAGTGAAACATAACTGATTATATTTTGATTAATGGATAGTTGGGATAATTGATGAGAGTAGCAATCAGAAACACTAATTTCGATTAGTTGATTATTTTCGTGACATTAATTGATGTAATCATAATTTGATTAATATTTTACATGACACTAACCAATGTAACAGTTGCCCAGCTCTACAAATCATACTGCCCCTTTGATTCCCAGTATGCATGTGATATGAGCATGGTGGTTCAGGTGTGTTTTCAATTTGAGTAATTTCACTTTGAAAAATAAGTTATGAAATTTCATATAAAAAGTATTTCCAGTATAACAACCACCATTACCACCAGTATCATGTGGTTTGTAGTTATTATTGTAATAACCTTGGCCTACTGCAGTTTCAGTATAATCAAGATGTGCATAAATGATGTTGCATTAAAATCACGTAACGTTGTAGCTTGAAAATATTCCAGCACTGATAACCCTACTGCGGTCGGTCTTCTTGTGGTCACAGGTCAAAGGCTGTATTTAAAAGTAAATATTTTAAAATATCCTAAATATTGATTTTTGTGTGTTGCGTGGTATGTTGAATGCAGCATTGGTTCAAGTTAGATGATTGTGATGTCTAAATATGAAGTATATAGTTTCTTGCGAATCAGATACTCAAATTACTGATATTGACAAGATAGAATATAAGATAAGAACCTCCTATCTTTTCTACTTTCTAAAATATTAATATATTTATTGAATCAAACGAGGTAGCACTGTCCACCTCTTCCATTTTTGAAAATAGTTGCATATGTACACCTACTTTACCCAGCGACGTGTATAACCAATTGAAAGCTTAGAATGTACCCATAGTGGCTATCTCAGTCTCTTGAAGTATTTGGATGACAAACTCAAATTTTTCATGCTAGATTCCAAGTGGTAAGGTAAGACATTAATGAGCTTGAAAAATCACATTTCTTTTGGACCCAAATACAGCTTAGCTTCTAAACTTGACAAATTGTAGTGGTATTGATATAGTAATTTGTGATGTTCTGTTATATATACATAAAACTTAAAAAAAATTATTTTCTTTTACATTCTCCTTGTGCGAAATTTGATAAGGCTTAGTAACTTATAGCAAGCAGCAAATGAGTACAAAGTGTGTAACCAGAAAAAATAATTGTTTTCTATATTTCTTTATTTACTGTACTAAGTTTTAAGAAAACTAAAATTTAAGAACTTATTTGTAAACAGTGATAATATATATACATATGTAATGTATTGTAACTAAAATATGACTGTATTTTACAAAATACTGCTCCATTAGAATACAGTCAAGACAGATCACTTTGTAAAAGCCAATTTTATACTATTGGATATGATAATATGAGTGCACATGTGCCATGTCATTGCAACTTCTGTAATGTTACTCAGGATGGCTGAAAGGAAATAAAAAAATAATTAATATGTATGGGTGTATAATGTTATGAGATTTAAGCTCTTTAGACCAAATATTTGTATTTCATGTTATAATTTGTAGTCATTCTAGAACAAAAAGAGCATAATTTATATCTAATTCCCAATTTTTTATGGTGGTTACAAGGTCTGTCAAATTGACCAAACCTGTACAGAAATACAAGAGTGAAAATGACAGATAAAATATAAAGTTGTTTCTAAAAAAAATTGAAAATCATCTGATGTATAGAAGTATTTTTAATCATTAAATCAAAATTACTTTGCATGTTGGATAGTCAACATTCAAAAAGAAAAAAAATGCATGAGAAAAACATTACTTAAAAAATCTTAAACTTAATACAAAAATCTGATATTTTGCATAGGAAAGCCTCGTGATGTTTACTAATAATCTGCAAAATTTCATTAAGATACACTTCCATTCATCCTTTGTTGTCTGGTGGTAGTCGGGGTGGTCCACACTTGATGAAGGCTGTCCGTGACCTGATTCGTGATGAGTTGGAGTCCTTCATGTGGCTCGGGGTTCAGAGTTGGCTTTTCATCATGAACTTGAATATACTAGGGAGAATTTAGACACTGTTTTCTGCTTCTTCTTTCACTAGAGCTGCCTCTTTTCTGCAGTTAGTTGTGTGAGTTGGTGAAACCTTTGGGTTAACCCCCTTGCTTTTGAGTCTACACTGCCTTGTTTTTAGATAGATTTTGGCAGCATTACTTAGTTCTTCCTCCTTCCTCTGATATTGCTGTGTATGCTGGGATGTTTGCAATGCAATTACAAGAGAGTATTGCTATGCCTTTCTCCCCCCATTTATCAGAACAACCTGCCATGGCTTATCATCTTGCTATAGTATACTTGGACACTCAACAGTTAGATTTGTTGTTCCAGGTTAGAACCTGTTATCCCTCTTACCAGATCTCCATTTTCACAAATTCATTTAACTCTAACTACTGTATTGTGATATCCCTTTTTGTGATTTCCGGGGGGTGCCCCTTTTTCGGTCTTACTAGTTTGCTGGAGTTCCTGAAAGTTTTGAAACCGAAATGATACATTATGCTTGCAGTTTGCTTTATCGTCATTGGCTGCTCACCTCTCTTCTACTTCAACGGATAATTCTGGAGGATTGATCATTTGCATCTCGCAGCCCCCACCTTCGACACTTCATCATATTGATTTGCAGAATCGGTTCCGTCCATATTCTCTGGGATCTTCGGAAGGTCAGGATGGCATTGGTGACTACCCATTCAGAAGGTCAATCCCATTCATCTAGGATTCTATTCTTGTCTTTTTCTGGTGACCAAGAACACTAGAGATTGCCATCTTATCATCAGTCTGTCTCAACTCAATCTCTTCCTACAGCCTTCTCATTTCACCATGGAATCTTTTCTTCAACTTCAATGGCACTTCACACCAGATCTTTGGATGACAAAGTCTGATGTTATAGATGCCTAACTTCACATCCCTATAGAAAGAGTCTTCTTGTCAATTTCTACATTTTTTTGCACAAGACCAGATGTAGCAGTTCCAAGCTCTCCCATTTAGACTCTTCAACACCACATGTTTTCTGCCAAGTAGTACGGGTCTTTGAGCAGCATCTTTATTTTCTGGGTCTATGCACACATCACTATTTGGAAGATTAACTTCTTTTGCCACCAACTTTTCATGTTGCCACACTACATCCCCACAGATTCTCGTTTCCAAAGCCAGAAGGGCAGACTTCATATCAGATAGGAAGTATACATTCTCTCACCAACTCCATACATGGTCCATCTTGGGGGTGTTTTTCAATGCACTATGAGTCGAGCTCAACCTTCTCCCCTCAGACTTCATGCTAGGGAAGGGATTGTCAGGCATTTGCTTATGTCACATTTTCCCATAGCATGGATGGTTGTGTTTGTTTTGGGGATTTGGGCTTCCCAAGAATCTCTCGTAACATTGGATCAGGCCCATATGAGATCCATCCAGTTGTCATTTTGTGGACAGTGGCTCATGCATACTGATCCTTTGGATCACACAGTCTCTTTGCTCCAACAATTTGCAGATCTCAAGTGGTGGCTGGACAGGAACAACATGAATATTAGGGTCTGGATATCACCTCCTTCTGTGGAAATCCATTTCATCATGGATGCTTCTCATCACGGGTGGGGGTGCTTTTCTTCTGGGGCAGGTATTCCAGGGTATTTGGACCGACTATGAATCTACCCTGCATATCAACATTCTCAAGCTTCTTGCAGTACAACTAGCAGTGATTCCAGGTCTTCCTCTCTTGCACGACAAAATGGTCATGATTCATTCTGACTACTTCATTGTGGTTTCATATCTTTCTCATCGGGGAAGTTCTCATGCTTAAGGTCTTGGTTTCCAGTCATTGGACCTTCATTTTCAGCTCATTCCAATGACATCCATCTTTTGGCCTGTCATGTTCCAGGGATTATGATTTTGATAGCAGATCAACTTTCTTGACCCCATCAGATTCCTCCACAAGCATGGATGTTCCATCAGATGGTCTTTCAATGGATTTATTCTCAGTTTGGCTCTCCAATGATAGACACTTTTGCAACCCATTGAAATGCTAGCCTACAGTTCTGGTCTCCAATTCCACATCCACAAGCACTGGCGATAGAAGCTTTCAGTCAAGACTGGACAGAATTCCATTTGTATGCCATTAATTTCTCACCCAGACTCTTTGTCTATGATTAATTTCACCCTGTGTTGGGTTCTCTTTTTGGCCTGCTCAGACATGGTTTCCTTTCTTCAGTTGCTCCAGGAATGTTTACCACAACCTCTTCATTCATCCTTGTTGAGACAACCTCAGTTCAACATTCAACACCTGGATGTTTAACGACTCCAGCTTCATGCATGGAAGTTATGCAGTCCTTTGACCATATCCTCCATCAACCTACTATGGCAATCTATCAATGGAAATGGACAACATACTGTCAGTGGTGTCTTTGGTGAGTCTTCAACCCACTTCATCGAATAGTCTCCATAGTTTTGAGTTTTTTTACATGGATTTTTGAAAGGTTTGGCTTCTAACTTGCATTGTATACAGCATCCTTCACTGCTCCCTTTGGCTCTTCTACATATACGAAGTTTTTTTACTCTTGTGCTATCTCATTTTATGATCCTTTCATATTCTTCATCCCAAACGACCTTTTCAATTGCCTAATTGGGACTTAATAAGAGTTGTTTTTTCGTGTGTTATCACTTTGTCCCTTCAAACCTATGGCATCCTGTTCTTTGCATCACCTTTCCCTCAAAGTATATTTCTATTGTTGTTAGCTTCCACACACAGCTGTTCTTATTTATAAGCCATCTCTGTTTAGCAGACTATCCTTTCACCTATTTTTTGCTCTATCCAGACAGAGCCTTCTTACTGAACACACTAGCTGCCAGGGAAGGGAAAAAATTATTTTTTCATATTCTTTTCCCGGGTATTTCTCATCTTTACAGTCTATCATACCCAGATCTTGTGTCTAGTCAGAGCACTTAGATGTTCTGTGGCCTGTACTGAATTGTTCAGGGGCCCTATGCACTGGCTTTTTAATTAGTGAGATCCTGCAATGTCCCTGGATTTATCACTGCTTACATTAATACTTTCAATACAGGATCGGTCAATTTGACCAACCGTGTGACCTTTTTGTACTCATTTAAAGTCTTTATAGATTTAATACTTACAAGTCTCAATATAGTGAGTATATCTTCACAAAATTTGGCAGTCTTTCACATACAAAAAGTCATATTTCTTAGTGAAGTATTTTTAATAGAATAAAGATTTGTCCATGAATATATTGAGTATTTGTTTTGAATAGTCCGTATACAAAGTCATTTTCATGTTAAAATTAAAAATACTTTTCCTCATCTCAAAAATCTTAAATTTCCTTTGTGTGATCTCTAAAACCTTCTAAATGAATTTCAAACATTTTTTATTTTTAAGTAAAACTTTATAGTTTATCTGTTATTTTCTCTACCCTATCTCAAAACGGGTCAGTTAATTCGACCAACCCCGTAACCACCAAAAAAAATAGAAATAAACCTTTTTTTTCTTTCTAGAATGACTTCAAATAGTAACATTAAACTACATTGATTTATCTTGAATAGCTCTAAGTTCATAATATCATACATCTATTTATAATTAAATTTTATTGTTTTATTGCCCTTTGAATCGTGTCTAACTGCTATCTGCGCCATTATAAGTTGTAAATCACTCGGGGAACGTGCAGCTCGTGTTGCGCTATCGAATTACATCACCCAAGAGCTGCTCGTGTGCATGCTACGTAAACAATTTTAATTATATTATTATTACTTATTTTACCTATTCTAGTATTAAATAACTTAAAAAGATCCGTACTTTTAATTTTAGTTACTTTTATAATAATAAATAAAGAATAGATTCTTGCCCTCGATTGACGATGAGAGTCAAGCCTGATTTTTTTAGTGATTATAGTAAAGGACTTAACAATTTTTATTTAATTAAATAATGCACCAAAGAATATAGACTAATAACATGCAAAAAGTAGACAAATTCACTTCTAAAAAATTTCCTGGCTTTCTAACTATGCGACAAGATCCGTTAGAAATTCATCCAAGCTAGTCATTAACTTTCTCACGGGAATGATGTTGCTACTCAAAGTGACATTGATGGTTATCTGTTCAAAACACAATGTTATACAATACACCATTTGATAGATGAAAACCTTGAATTTCTATTGGTTATTAATAATATATAATGAAACATAAAAGAGAACTATCAACCAATTGTGAGAGAAGATGTGACAGGAGGGGTCTGATTTTCTTTTTGACAGATCTGTAACAAAATAAAATTGAAGGCCATAAAAATACCTTTCGATATCAATAACAAGTGACAAACAGCAATAACTATACCCTTCATTAACTATCTCGTGACTCTCTATCTTAGTGAAGTTTCTGGCAAGGTATTTATTCACAGAGTAGCTCACTAGAGTACAACCTCGTGTGATCATAAATTTACATACTCTTCTGCTACATTAATAGTATCTGTACATCACCACTAATGAAGCTCGTTTCAGTTTCACCATACACACACATATATATTTACTCAAAATACAAAATATTATGTAGACATTGAGTTAGCATTTTAATGCAACTAAACGATAGAAGGAAATAATAAAGGAATGATAAGCACAACCATAATCATAAAAAAAAAAGAATTTGCTACATCACACTCCTTCTCCCCTTGAAAAAAGAAGTGATGACATTAATAACTTCGTTTGAGATATCCCAATTTTTGTATTCTTACTTTTAACTCCCTCTTTGTAATGACATAATGAATCCTTTACAGTTTAAGTACAGATACCTTGCAAGAAAAATACAATTCACGTTTTTTAATCTTCAGCTAAATTTCTATAGCTTCTGACTCTGATTTGGCTTACCGAAAGTTTAACACTTTGAAGACCAGCTAACTAAGATAATTAACTCTGAGATGTGGTTGCAATGTCCTTTCAGGAGGAGAAAGAGGTAAGACATCAGCAGGATTTGTTGAAGGATGAGAAGTGGACACACCAGTAGAAGCCCTTTTTCTTGTGGGGGGGGGAACGACCGTTAAGTCTTCTGTAGTTAACATTCTCGTTTTTCTGCAACTGCCTAGGACAATTACTATCTTCTTCACTGTCGAGAGAATTGTCACTTGAGAAATATATCTTTATATTAGAAATATGAAATCATCCTATAACTCCACGTGATCTAAGATCTTTTAATTCACACACTGATGGAGTAACACACTTTATAATTTCAAAAGGTCCATTCCACTCAAGTTTGATAATTTTTTTTTAACATCATTCTACCAGTATATTTATTTACTCTTTCGGTAATGTTAGACTGAGAATGATATGAAGTTGTAAAGATGTGTTTAATTCCCATAGCCTTACAAGTTTCATCCATTAAATGAGACAAATTGTGAGTCATTATCAGACACAAGAGTCTTAGGAATACCATATCTACACAAGTATTTATTAATTAGTTTTTGGACAATCACCTTCGTGGTTATTTGTTTGAGAGGATATAATTCAACCCATTTACTGAAATAATCTGTCACAACCAACAATTTCCTGTCCTAGACTTAGGATAAGGTCCCATGATGTCTACTCCTATCATCTCACCAGGTTCCATTAATTTAGTGCTTTGCATAAATCCAGCTGGCCACTTCCGATCAAATTTAGTGATTTGATAAACATGGCATGATAACACATAATTTTTAATGTCCTTTCTCATACCAGGCCAGTAACCACGTCTGGATACTTTGACTTTTTTTTTTTTTTCGGGCACCTAGATGAGCAGCTGTAGTATGATCAAAATTGCCAGTCTCAATGTTTAGGGAATAACTGGTCTGAATTCACCATTGCTAGCAACCCTTTTTGTGTAATAAAGAACATTATCATTCAAGATATAGTGTTTGAATTTACTTAGTCTCTGCAATTATAATAGAATTGTCTGGTAATAGTCCAGTTTTCAAATAAGACTATATATATATGCTTATATTCATCATCTTTAGCTTGTTCAGAAGTCAATTGTTCTCTAGTGTTAACATTGACAATGGCAAAAAGTTTAGGTGATAGCTTACTGATGTCCAAATCTAGAGGATCAATAGGATGTCTAGATTGGGTATCAGGGAACTGGTTCTCTTTTCCCTTTCTGTGCAGTATTTCAAATGTTAAGTCTTTTCATTTTAGTGACAAAAGAATCAGTCTACCAGTTAACTTTGGAGCTGTCTCTAACCACTTCAAGGCAGCATGGTCAGTTATAACTGTAAATTCTTCTCTTTCTAGGTATATCTTAAATTTTTCTATAGCCCACACAATATATCTAGACATTCTAACTGTAGTAGTATAGTTTCTTTCTGCAGACTTTAGTGTTCTACTAACATATGCTATGACACCTTTCTGATGCAGAACTGCTCCTAAATCAACATTTGAAGCATATTATGCAAAAAAATAGTGTTCACCTTTTATTGGAAGTTGCAAGACAGGGAATTCCCATAAAGCCTGGTTTAATTTCTGGAATGCATCCTCACACTGGGGGTTCTATTTCCACCTGATATGCTTCCTTTGTAACTGGTATAAAGATTCAGCAATTGTAGCAGTGTTTTGAATAAACTGATTTGTACCAGGCGTACATACCCAAGAATGTGCTTAAATCTATGCAGTTATTTGGAGTTAGAAAATCTGTAACAGCTTTCACTTTGTCATCATTTATGTGTATTCCTTCAGAAGAGAGTTTAAATCCTAAATATGATACTTCTGATTGGCAAAATGTGTTTTTAGAAACTTACAGTAAAATTAGCTGTATGTAGCTTTTAGAAAAACAATTCAAGGTCTTTTAAGTATTATTCAAGTGTCACAAATATCATCAATATAAGCCTTGGAACATTCAGTTGCTCCTGCTGCCTTATCCATAAGTCTTTGGAGGTGATAGGTGCATTCTTAAGACCAAAAAGCATCACTTTAAAATGATAAAATTCATTATCCGCTATGAAAGCAGTTTTATGTTGATCCTCCATCTTAATGGGTATTTGCCAATATCCACTAAATTAGTGTAATGTATTGATGCAGGTTGCCCCTGACAGAGCATTCCAAATGTCACTTATAGGAGGCAATGAGACTTGATTTAACTTCCTGTAATCAACACAGAACCTAAAGTCTTGAGTCTTCTTTTTGACAATAACTACTGGAAAAGCCCAAGAAGAAGAAGTGGAGGGTTCAGTTAACCCATCACGAAGCATTTCATCCACTTGATCATATAGCACTTGTAATTTAGTTGGAGAATAATAATAAGGTTAACTAAACACTGGCTCTTCTGTTGTGGTTACAGTATCTTGTTCAGACAAATCTGAGGCCAGGTTTATTGGTAAAAATATTAGCATATTTCAACACAAGTTGCTTTAATTGTTCACAATCTTTACTTTTTAAATGTGAACATTGTACTTCTTCAATCAATATCAAAGTCATACCTAACAGATAGCACATTTAATTCAAGAACATTTGTGAAGAATTTAAGGGTTGCTTTGTTTCACTGAATGAAGTCTAATCCAATAAGACAAGATATAGCCAAATCTTTGATGATGACATAATATTGGTCCAAAGTGCTATTTGTTATTAATAGTTTTGCTTTACAATATCCTAATGGTTGACAGTTCATCATTCCATCTGCAAGGCACATTATCATTGCTGCAAGATTTTAGTGGAAGTGTTGGATCAGTTTATTTATTATTCTATCGATGCTCATATTGTTTAGTAAATTTAAGCACATCAGCAATAGATGTAACAAAGTGGTATTCCAAGTATTCTCCTAAAGAAACGTGCAATTGTAATATTATACAGTTCACAATTTCTCTTTCTGTAGTTTCAGGGTTCCATAATTTATAAATTTTCACAGTTTTCCAAATAAATTTCTCAACTGACTCTTTGATATTATCTAACATCCCTGGGTACAAATTAGTGTTTCTTTAAGTTCTCCCCAGTGTTCGAAAGCCTTCCACCATTCTAGTGGCCCTCCCTTCAAACAAGAAGCTATAGTTTCCACCCATCTATTCTCAGGTACTTGGTACATATAAAAATGTCTTTCTAAACTTTTAAGAAACTTCAAGAGATTGTAATCCGACATACCACCAAACTTCTCAACAGGCAGGTCCGATGGGTTGACTGCAGTGACGTAAATCGATGAATTTTCCACAAGTCTGAAGGTAGAATGTACTCTCGATGTTAGAGGTTGAGGAGAGGGAGACCTAGGTTCTCTCGCTAGTAGATCAGTGACCATGCATGTCAGCGTTTCCACCTGTTCTGTTAATACTGACATAGACTGCATCAAGCTTGCCACATCAGACTTATTAATTTCCATAGTAACAGTTATTTTCAAACATTAGTTAACTTATATTTAACTGAACTTAAATTATTGATGAATTAATCACTCAGTACCAAAATTTAAAGAAAAAATCCAAAGTCACAATTCTACCTTTAT